>NW_028143344.1:0-125000 GCF_977018435.1 Lepisma saccharinum
CAAATAAAAAAAATACAGTTGAAGTAAGATATATATGTAATAGCTCGCTTTCATACAGCATACACTTACATTTCTGCAAACGCACAAGCAACACCTCAAAGCAAACCTTGCACGTAGCTGGCCTCGTACCGAACTATTTCCTTCACTTGACACTGGTACAAACGAAACAGGTAACCTCTCGCGCATGCGCGATACACAAAATCCTGTACGACAGAAAATGGTCATACATCCCTCTCCTTCAATGAAAAATTTCACGAAGGGAGTAAGTGAAATTTTACACTTTTGACATCTTCCATGAATAGTTATTACATGTATAAGTTCTAAATGTTTCACACTTAGGTAATTCAAAATAAAATTAAATTTCCATGATACACAAAAAATAACTCAAATTTTTGTTTCTTAATTTTTAAAGATGATTGATTAATTCATCAAAAGAATTCAAGTCTTGTATCAACCCAAAAATAAATCATGATTATCATTATAACAATCATTTTGTTTACAAACAAAATATCAAAATATGTAGAATACATATCTGCATACAACATATTTATCTATACTTTCATTTGAATAAATGCTTGTGTAACTCTGCGTTTAACTTTTCTAATTGTTTTAAATAATAATCTCTCTTCTCACTTGAATATTTCCATACTCTCAAGTTATCACTATGATGATTATCACTAATATTACCAGTTTTTAAGTCTATTAACTTGAAGATATTAGTTGCTTTGCAGCAAACTACTAAATATGGGTCTTCATAAATTTCACAATATTTATTGATACGATTCCCTAGAAGATTACTAAAGTAGTGAGTTTTGATAAATACTAAATCTAAAACTTTAATCTCAGCTCTATTCTCTTGCCTTACATTATATCTTTCATTCCTTTTCTTTTTTATCTCTAAGTTCTTAACAGAAGTCATATATAATTTATTTTTCCATTGTGGAACTTCATTGAGGGGTACTTCAAAGTGATTCAGAGTACATGATTCCAGATTTCTATTAAGTTGTAATTCAGATGGAGCATACCCTAAACAAGTATGTATGCTATCATTGAGTAAACTCACAATTATATCAATATACTTGGGCCAATCTTGATGTTTTTCTTTACAAAATACACGCATTAGTCTGTTTAGTTCACAATGACTGCGTTCAACCAAATTAGAATTTGGATGGTACAGTCATGTTCAAAAAATCTGTCGCATGGATTTTTTCTAAGTCCAACGTCTTACGAAATTACGTTGGTAGCTCTGAAACAAGGAAGTGTTGTGAAATATACGATCCTCCAATCAGAGTGAAGTTCGATTCGGAGGAGCAGGAGGCGTGACTCACGGTCTTGTCCACAGGAAGTTCAACCAATTCAGCATTTCCAAATATGAGATAACGTCCCCATTGGTAAAATATTGTTCCAATAATGCGAATCGGATGAAAGATTGCGCAAAAGTTTACTTTGTCGTTTTAATGCCTTTAATCGTTTCAAATTAGTATTAAATTGTCCCAATTATAGTTCACGAGCTTAATATAATGTATTCATGTATGTGTTTGACAATCATATATCACTCATTAGAACAATTTTCACATTGTTTTCACTACGTGAGATGACATTTCATTTACATTTACGATAAAATAGTGGTTTGGGTGTAATAACAGTTTTCATTAATTAATCTAGAGATGAATTTTTATTTGTTGAGTTAATTATTAGGTTAATTCGTTATTTCTCGCGAAAAGAGGGAACCACAGCTGAAAGAAAATACACAACTTGTATTATTGAGGTCAACATCACTTTTTGCACACATAGGCTAATCACGACTCGGGATACATTTAAATTGGAATCTGAAACATTATGCGACCTGACTGGAACTCGGAAAAGGACACACTGATTACAAGACGTCGATACATTACCACTATGGTCTGGCGAACGCCAATAATAATGACGGGTTGTGGGAGTGAAAGAGGGGTGACGGAAAGTAGAAAATAAATAGTATTTTTGGGGGTATTTAATGTTATATTTATACACATACAAACCTAAGAAAATATTTATTTTGATACATGTGTGTGGGGGTGGGGAAGGGGGAAAAGAGAGGGACAGAAAGATATTGGGAGAGATGGGACGAAGAGGTGATTGTGGAAAATGTTTTATTTGACGTTCAGTAATAGAAACAATCAAATCAATGATGATTATCTTATAAATACCATATTTAATGTAAATCTGTTTTAAAAATGGGGGCGGGGAGCTGTTTGTTTTACGTTCAGTGCAGGATAACAAGTGGAGACACATAGTGGTTCGTATCTCACTTTGAACTGTAGGTCCAGGCCCCATTAGCCTATCTGTGTATAACGTGGATTTAGAATTCAGTAGAAAATAACGTCGATCTAGTATTTTGGATTTTAGATGCGTTGAGACCACTAAAATTTCCAATTCTTATAATAAGAAACCTGTCCTCATATTACCATTTTGAAAGAGAGACAGTTAATTGTATAATCTTTCGTTGTTAGTTTCAAAGAAGACTAATTCAAATAGTAACAATGGGAACGAATAAAGCTTACGAAAAGTTTTTGCCACCGTGGGGACTTGAACCTACGACCATTAGAGTGACAACCCAGTGCGATAACCACCACCCAACGAGTTCGTTCCTTCTTGCGGCATGATTATGAGTTAAGACCAATTCGTTCAATATGCATTAGAAATATAATCCCCACCCGCCTCTTTATAAACAACACACCCAAACGCTCCTTTGTAGCAAATGAAATAAAGGTGGTATGAATGTCACAAAACATTTAAGCAAAATCTACTATATTTACGACGCAATCGTTTTACATGGAGAGGCTACAGCTTCGAAAATTGAGGTTGTGACGTGGCTTCTTGTAGTGGTAGGGTAGATATTCGTATGGCAAAGTTCCAGCGTGCACTAGCCAGTAATTTCCGAGAAAAAAACTTCAATTTTTTTTATGATGGTAAATTGGTTCGGTGATAGGCTATCAGTATTACACGCCGAAGATTATAGGTTTGACTTCTGTTCGATTACCCCTATTATTATTATATATAGCAACTAAGTATTGTATTTAATTAATAATTTAAAGAAATAAAAATGTTATATATATTTTTAAAAAAATAACACTCCTTTCTAATGATTTTTCAATGTTATTTTTTAAAATAATTTTTCAGAATATGTTTTTGAATTTCTCATCATTTTACTAGGATTTGCATAAAAATGATCCATGTGTCATATTCGACGAAATGTCATGTACAGCGAAAGTTATACATTTTTATTTTAGGGAAAATTATCAAGAAACAAAACAAATAAATACTATTGACATCCGTTTGTGAATAGTATTTATTTTACATTATTTTTTGTTCACCATGCATAGTTGTATTCTTGTAAAAAGCATGAAAAACAATATATTCTCTACATTTCGCAAAGCAAATAATATACGAATTTTCGTAATAAGTAAGATGCAATAAATAATTTTTTGGTTTACCGAAATAAAAATCGCAGAGTTAACCGAACGGCGAATCGAACACAGAATTTTAAAACCCATAAAATGCCTTGTAGCCTTTGCAATGAAGTGATGTAGATTCAGGTAATAAAATTTCATGCAAAATCGCACGTTATAAGATTGTTCAAATATATTAAATCAATGTGTCCATAAGTTTTTATACTGTCAGCCATTTGGCACATCTCGTTACAAAATCTCAGCACATCACCATTCACTAGTTAATCGAATTGAATATTGATTCACTTAACAGTTCAATGTGCAACAATAGTTTCGACTCATATCACGTGAGATGTAAACTCAATTCAATTCTCTCATTGTATGTAACTTGTATGTTGAGCTCATGTAGAAATATCAATTATGAGCTCTAAGCTAAATTTGACGCTACAATCGCTTGATCAACTCTTGCGTCTCGCTGCCAGACATTCTACGTTTCTGTTTGCTCCAGGTCGCTTCTGCATTTCATTATCATTGTTTTTACCTCTGTTTCATTCTCATCGTCGTTATAAACCTACGTAATTTCTAATGTTTACAGTAGACAGAATCTACTGTTATCAATTGTAGTACTCTACTGTGTCTCTCGGAAATCTACTCAAAATCAATGATTTCCTGCTGAACACTTTCAGTAGGCCTAATGTGTAATTACAGTTGAGGAACTACAAGTGAAATATTCTCTTCAGTACTACATGTAATATTGCGTGTAGTGTGTTTGAATTTGAATTCAAAATTTTGTGTGCGTCAGTACTTAGGCTATTTTGTACCTGTCACTTTATATGGGGTGCAGCCTCTTACCAGAACTAAAATAACATAACTGTAACGTCGTGTTGTAACTAACATATTAAAATATTCTGAATTCGGTTAAAAGCTGAAGCTGTAAAGAGACACTCAGCACCCACAAGGACCAAACACAGGACAACACATAAAATTATACTGGCCATGGGGCCAGAACCTTGTTCGTCTGCAAACTGAAGTCCAGGGTGTACAACGTGGAAGCAATAATTGGGTGTACATACTTCGTGGAAGGTCATCCCTTACACCCTTGTAGTGTGTTTAGCTCAGCATGTTAGCTGTAAATATAACTTTTTATTCCTCCTCACTAACAATTTGTTTTTATATCTATTTAAAATTTAAACCAACCTCACTTCCATGTAGTACACCCTGAACTGCATTTTGCAGACTAACGAGGCTCTGGTGACTGGACCTACCGTTAGTATAATCTTTGTAGGACTGTGTGTGTGTTGTTCATGTTTGTGCTGACTGTCTGTCGCTTTACAGGCTCAGCTTTTAACCCAGGTAAGAATATTTTAGTTTTCAGACACGCTTTTATTTTTGTCATGATAAGGGGCTGGACCCCGTATAGCGTGATGGGTGTAAAATACCCTAAGTTATCAGGCACACAAATTGTAATTCAAATTTAAAAAATCTTAACATAGATGTTTCAAAACACCTATTGATCTACTGAAAACAGTAGACAAAAGTTTCATTGGAGTAAGTAGAAAAGAGTCATGAAATAATACCCAAAGAAGTCAACCATTATGAATTAATGTTACATACTTTCTTTTATTACACTTTCCAAAACCTAGGAGCTCGAAATAATACATGGCATGCGATTTACTAGACAGTCTGCTTTTCAGTGATTGATTCGTCGTGCCCAGTCGGGGATTACTTCCGTTCAAGGTAAAAGGGAAAGGGGAAGAAATCTTGAACTAATGGTGGAATAAGAAATAGTTTGTAACATTTAACAATGACATTTCGCATTTACAAAATATGAGATATGTAGACTTTGATTTATTTATTATAGTAGACGGTAGAGAATTACTTACCACGAAAGTCAAGTTCTAAATTGCAGACATCAAACTCTACTCCAGGTTGTAAAATACATTTGTGATAGACAGCAGATAGGTTAATAAGGTTTACAAGATTGCTAACGACTCTTAAGACAAACGTTCAACGAAGGTTATTGAGTGAGAAAATGAGAAATTGTTAAAAATAGCGGCCTAGTTGAGTGAAGGTCGAAGGTTCGATTCTCTTATAGAACCGGCTATTTTTTTACACTAATTTTTGGTGCATAATATATTTAATGTATTGTCGACATTTATAAGAAACAAAATATGAAAACTCTCCTCCTCCGTAGCGGTGCGGTCTAAGACTCTGTGCTTTGGACTCCGACTGCAGCGGGACGGCATGGATTCGAGTCGTCCTGGGTTCTCGGCCTGTTATCTGTATAGGACCGGTGGCAACCCAATTGGAAATTGGAAATTGGGGAGCTACGAGTGACTGGTGTAACCTGGTTTCAGATATCTTCTATAACGGCTGAGGGTTCAACGTGCTGACCAACGTCATCTCGTTGCCAGTTGAAGATCTTCACAACTCTAGGTAGGATTGTGGAAGGGAGACTGACAGTCGGGAGATAGCCCAAGGCCCTTAGAGGTTTTAAAATATGAAAACTATTCCTTCCTTCCGAAATCTAATTTCTCGTCATTGTCACATGAGATTTCTTTTCAGTATGACTTCTGCAATACTAATTAGTTCCTAAGTAAAATAATGAGATGGACAGAGAGATATTAAATTATGAGTTCACTGTTTAAAAAATAAGCATTAACACATTTTTATATTCACATACCTCTTTACAAATTCCTGAGCACGTCACTACAAATGAACAAATCTAGTGCGCACTAGAGCCTTGGCTTATCGATACCTATGGGGTATCCTACAATTACAGTCAAACCACAACCTCAATTCTAGAAGCTGTAGCCTCTCCATGTAAAACGATTGCGTCGTAAATATAGTAGATTTTGCTTAAATGTTTTGTGACATTCATACCACCTTTATTTCATTTGCTACAAAGGAGCGTTTCAGTGTGTTGTTTATAAAGAGGCGGGTGGGGATTATATTTCTAATGCATATTGAACGAATTGGTCTTAACTCATAATCATGCCGTAAGAAGGAACGAACTCGTTGGGTAGTGGTTATTGCACTGGGTTGTCACTCTAATGGTCGTAGGTTCAAGTCCCCACGGTGGCATAAACTTTTCGTAAGCTTTATTCGTTCCCATTGTTACTATTTGAATTAGTCTTCTTTGAAACTAACAACGAAAGATTATACAATTAACTGTCTCTCTTTCAAAATGGTAATATGAGGACAGGTTTCTTATTATAAGTATTGGAATTTTTAGTGGTCTCAACGCATCTAAAATCCAAAATACTAGATCGACGTTATTTTCTACTGAATTCTAAATCCACGTTATACACAGATAGGCTAATGGGGCCTGGACCTACAGATCAAAGTGAGATACGAACCACTATGTGTCTCCACTTGTTATCCTGCACTGAACGTAAAACAAACAGCTCCCCGCCCCCATTTTTAAAACAGATTTACATTAAATATGGTATTTATAAGATAATCATCATTGATTTGATTGTTTCTATTACTGAACGTCAAATAAAACATTTTCCACAAACACCTCTTCGTCCCATCTCTCCCAATATCTTTCTGTCCCTCTCTTTTCCCCCTTCCCCACCCCCACACACATGTATCAAAATAAATATTTTCTTAGGTTTGTATGTGTATAAATATAACATTAAATACCCCCAAAAATACTATTTATTTTCTACTTTCCGTCACCCCTCTTTCACTCCCACAACCCGTCATTATTATTGGCGTTCGCCAGACCATAGTGGTAATGTATCGACGTCTTGTAATCAGTGTGTCCTTTTCCGAGTTCCAGTCAGGTCGCATAATGTTTCAGATTCCAATTTAAATGTATCCCGAGTCGTGATTAGCCTATGTGTGCAAAAAGTGATGTTGACCTCAATAATACAAGTTGTGTATTTTCTTTCAGCTGTGGTTCCCTCTTTTCGCGAGAAATAACGAATTAACCTAATAATTAACTCAACAAATAAAAATTCATCTCTAGATTAATTAATGAAAACTGTTATTACACCCAAACCACTATTTTATCGTAAATGTAAATGAAATGTCATCTCACGTAGTGAAAAAAATGTGAAAATTGTTCTAATGAGTGATATATGATTGTCAAACACATACATGAATACATTATATTAAGCTCGTGAACTATAATTGGGACAATTTAATACTAATTTGAAACGATTAAAGGCATTAAAACGACAAAGTAAACTTTTGCGCAATCTTTCATCCGATTCGCATTATTGGAACAATATTTTACCAATGGGGACGTTATCTCATATTTGGAAATGCTGAATTGGTTGAACTTCCTGTGGACAAGACCGTGAGTCACGCCTCCTGCTCCTCCGAATCGAACTTCACTCTGATTGGAGGATCGTATATTTCACAACACTTCCTTGTTTCAGAGCTACCAACATAATTTCGTAAGACGTTGGACTTAGAAAAAATCCATGCGACAGATTTTTTGAACATGACTGTACATAGGAGTGTATGTTAACTTAATACCTAGGTTAGTCAAAGTATTTACATATTTCTTAGAATGGAACACTGCAGCATTATCGCTTACTAACTTATGTGGAATACCAAAGTGTCTTATATATCCTTCTAAGAGAACTTTCACAATGCTATCAGCTGTACTAGATCTCATTGGATAGGCAAATAAATACCTTGTATTAACATCCTGCAATGTTAACAAAAACCTTTCTCCTTTTGAGCTTCTAACCAAAGGACCTTGAATATCTAAAAATAAAACAGTTTCACCTCTGTTATAATGTAACTGAAAAGTTCCTTTAGGCAGATGCCTGTTTGGTTTTGTTGTCATACAAATTTCACTGTATTTAACATAACTCAAAATATATTTTCTCATACGAGGCCAGTAATAAATTTTCCTCATTCTTCTAAGAACTTTATCACCACCAAAGTGGCCCATGTTATCATGATAATTTCTTAATAATACAGAAATCAAAGATTGAGGTATACATATCTTCCATGAATTTTCAAAATGAAAATCTCTCATTAACAAAACTCCATTACATATTTTATAATATTTCTTCCAATTTCTACATTGTCTTGGCAAATTCATATTCAAACCTTCAGAATTGTTTAAATAATTAATGATAGGTTGAAACACTTCACCATTACATTGTTCTTGCACCAGTATTTCTACTGGTATATGCAAAATTTCATTTCTCAAGAAAATATTATTTTTAACACGAACCAAAACAGGTTCAGATCCTTCAAAATGTCTTGATAATAGATCTGCGAGATCATTATCAGAACCTCTACAATATTCCACTGTAAATTGGTATTTCTGAAGCTGGAGAGACCATCGCAACAAATGAGGGTTAAAATTCTTTGAGTGATTTAACCAAATAAGACATTTGTGGTCACATACTATTGTGAAATCTCGTCCTAGAAGATATTGGCTACATTTTTCTATACAGAATAATAGACTTAGACACTATAGTTCTGTTATGGTGTAATGCCTCTCATGATTTCTTAATGTACGACTCATGTAACTTATTACCCTTTTTTCACCATCAACAATTTGAAATAAATAACCTCCAACGCCAAATAAGGAGGCGTCTCCTTGGACATAAAATCTTTGATGAATATCTGGATGGAAAAGTTTAACATCATTTAAAATTGCTTCTTTCAGTAAATCAATACTTCTTTGTTCTTTCTCTGTCCACACCCACTTCTTGCCTTTTCTTAATAATTCATACAAGGGAGTACATATAACAGCAAGATTTGGAATAAATTTCCTCATCCATGAGAAACTACCAATGATTTTTTGGAGTGTTTTTATATTTTTTGGAGCTGGAAGATCAAGAATAGCTCTTACTCTTTCGGGGTTTACATGAATACCAGTTCTATCAATAATATGACCTAAGTACAGTAATCTTTCTTTACAAAAATATGTCTTTTTCTAATCTTCTGATGCATATTAATATTACGAAAATCTGTACATATGCGTATACTTTTATGTGCCTTAAGTACTACCACAAGAGGATTAAGATATGGGGAATCACACTGTTCAATAACATTCCATTCCAATAACTTATTGATATAATCACGTACAGCTTGTCTGTAGTGATATGGTATAGGATAAGGTTTCGTAACAAGAGGTTCATCTGTATTAAGTTCTATGTCATGGATGTATTTATTACAATGACCTGGTTTATCATCAAATTAACTTTGAAATTCTACTAGTAAATCAAATAATTTCTCCTTTTCATTGTCAGTTAAAATCTCTGCTTGCAAAGTCTTATTCCTTAAATCACTAATACTAGCAACTGTTTCACTCATTTCAGATTTTGTCATTATTCTGAGGCAATCATTTTCTAAATTATTTTCAGATTCAACATAAGTGCATGAAATTGGAATTAACTTAACTAAATGTGAACTTTCTTCTGAATTAAACATCATATCATTATCTCTGAAGTCAATCTGAGCTTCTATACTATATAAAAAGTCTAAACCTAACAACACATCAACTGATAAATCTCTTACAACAACAAACTGGATCAGAAAATCAATGTTATCCATTTCAAGATTTACACAGAATTTACCTAACACCTTTTGCTTTCTTTTACCAGTATAATGAAGTAAAATTATGTCTCCTACAAGATCAAGTTTAGGACTCTTTACTTCAGACGTTATTTCTCTCCATCTTTTCTCTGACGTAAGCGAAATTTCACATCCAGTATCCAATAAACATCTATTCTTTACTCCATTAATGTTCGCAAAAAGAAATGTAGTACCGTTTATCTTATTTCTTAAATTCACAGGTAACACCATATTACTTGAGTTATACTGTGCTTCATTTTCCATTATATCCTCGTAAAAATCAATATCTATCGTACATACAGTTTTGAATTGAGCTTCACTCATCTTCGGTTTAGATATTATATTACAAACCTCCTTTACATGAGTTTCAATGTCAGAATTAATTACAGACACAACACCATTGTCTTCATTTCATCTATGCTACTATGTGTCGTCGTAACAGTAGACTCGCATCTTAGTTTAAAGGTTGTGATTGCATGAACAAAGGTGCATTCACTGTAGGCGAAGAATCTACATTTACTGTTTCTGTGTCTTCAGAACAAGATCTCAGTCCACTAATTTGAGAATTTCCTAATACAGACTCTCTCATAAATCTACTATAACAATTATTACTAACTTGAATATTGTTATACGGTACTGTATTTGTACTACTATTTCGATAACTAGTTCCTCTTGCAATTATCTCATTACTATCATGTCTAATAATGTCATCATTACTAACATCGTAACTATATCTACTTCTTCTACTTATATTTGAATCATTCCCACTTCTATTACGTAGTCTATAACTTGATTGAGGACGGTTAGGTCTTTGAACCCATAACCTTTGTCTTACATTCCCATTTCGGTTAGACATGTTTTGATCTCTATCACCATTGCCACTATTTTCATTCACATAATTTCTTTAAAAAGAGATTGTTATAGGTAGTTTATTCCTAACTGTATCACCTTGTACAATTTTCACTTGTCTTACACCTACAAATCTACCATCTCTTTTTGTTTCTTGTTCATACCCTGTATATCGTAACGCAACTCCCATGCTGCGTTTGGAATCGAACCTAGAACCTCTAGATTTAATTGGGTGATGTAGTTATTTGTTATTCATCTCTCAGATGGTTATCACTCGCTTGGCCTAAATGTGACAAATGCAAGAGGTTACCTTTTAAAGGAATGGCGATAGAAATTAACTTAGATTAGATATGGGTTTTATACTCTCCGTGACTGAACCGATATGGATTGATTAAGGAAAGGATATTACTTGCCTTACAAATATATGGAGATTGTTCCTAGCTTGTCCTCTCAACTATCACTCGTATCTTGTCACACACCATCGTCCAATAGTCGTTCCCCACTTTGCTCCTCTCTCACAATCCGTAGTCCTTACTCTCTCTCCTATTCTCGCCAACTGATCACACTTCCTGACAATCCCAACACTCACCTCACGTTTGCCTAATTGCTTATTCTGCATTCCTTTCTCTGCTTCCTGCTATCCTAAGACTTTATACTTCTTACCCAATACCTTGGGTACGATACGCTCCTCTACCCCCTAATGAAAATCTTTTGATTTTCACCTAAAGATGAAAAATTTAAAGCTGTATTCCATATCGATCCTTTCTATGGAGAGATTTTTTTTTATTACAAAATATAGTCCCAAAATTATTGAATTAACATACCATAACCGAAAATGTGAAATTTGAGTAATATTGTTCTTGAAAAAAGGAAAAGGAATGGAGAAAAATAAACAATAAATAAACAAAATAAATAAACAATACTTGTCAGCGTATGAAAGGTGAACACTGACATGTGAGTTTGTTATGCTGACTCATGTATGCAATGATTGAGAGTTTTACGTCACACACGTTGACGTTATGATTGTCTATGCATAAAATATGTAAACACACAACACGTAACACAATTATAAGGTTATTGTTCCATCCGTATTGACCTAGTTAAAAGGTGTGTGGCACAGTAACACACTAACGAGGTAATATGTCATCAATCCTGTAAACACTGACACTGCACAACACTATTAAATATTTTGAAGTTAATTATTTACAAAGTCAGCAAAGTTTGTGATACTCATCCGAGTTACACTTGCACACATATGTCATATTATCGATGTAAATTTCACCGTCTCTTACTTTAGTGTATCATGTAAATATCGCTGTCGTTTTTATTTATAATATATGTCAATTATCACAGTAAATATTTAATTTAAAAAAACTTGAAGTTAATCAAAATATATATACTGTAACAGTAACTGTCCTTGAGTAATAATATATGTGCATGAATTTATGTATTTGAAGATAAGAATATAATAGTGTTCGATAGATAAAATCACAGCACTAACATTTGTCCATAAAATAATCCTTGAGTTATCCTGATTCTCACAAAAAGTTCAAGTAAAATACCATAATTTTACTTTTTGTTATCATCACTTAATAGTCTCTGCGCATAGCAATGAGGTTCCTTCTTGAACTAAACCACGTATATATGTATATATTAGTTCCTTGTGGCCGTGAAAAATGTTTTTCACTTTGATGCATTAACTTTGCAGCTACAAATATTGTCATTGATGAAAAACGTACAGTAGAGAACAGCATATCGTCGAATTGTGAATGTGAAGTATTGAGTTGTATGTAAATATTCCTTCAAATCGATGTATGTATTATCAGCGTTGAATGTCAGGTCTCACTACTACTTGACTTCAGTAGGAGTTAATTAGAATAGAATGAAGGAGATCCGTGTTAAACGATTTGGTGCTTATCAACTGATTTCGCTGAACTGCGTAATTAAAATTGATGAAAGGTCTAATTGTAATTCCTGTTTCCACGTGTCGAAAAAATAAAAGAAAGATCTCAGAAATAGAAATCTTGAGAAATTCTCAAAAAAAATCGTAGGACAAATAATTCCTCTGCGTCCTTCAGGTGTAATTCGTGTTGATTTCTTATTTCTCCAAGGTTTTAGCTGGTGACCATCTCTAGACATTGACATCTGTGAAAAAGTTGAACTGAGGACTGTTAATATGGTTTCATAATATTGTTAAAATGTTCATTTCACCGTTAAAATTTGAATTATCTGTGAGGCAATTCAGGTAGGTTTTGGAAAGGAAATTTGCTTCATATACCGAACAGGTATTTCCTCCTGATCGTTAGTGTAATGTGTGTGTGAGAGAACTTAATATGTCGGTATGTGTAGAGGTTTTGTTGAGACAAGGGCGCCTCTAAGTCACCCTTATTTTAAGAAAGTAGTACTTGTAAATATTACAAGTATGAAAAATCTTGTAGTTGAGGGTTGTTATATTTGAGGAAATGGAATTTAAAAAGGAGTACCGATTCAGTCAAAACATTTACTCTTACTATAAATTACCCAAATTCTGATTAATGCCATCCTTTACACACCAAATATAATTACAATCTGGAGAAGAGAAAATAAATAAATATAACTACTAATAATTACTAAAAGCAAATTGAACTTTACATATGAATGTAATGTAATGCTGTAAATACTCTTGAAGATTTAATGAGTGTATACTGTATACTACTGCAAAATTTAAATTATAATTGGTTTCTGAAAATATATGAATGCTTAAATTGACTGAAAATATTTAAAATAACAATTGAATGAAATGAAATACTTTAAATATTACTAAAAATACTGTGTCGAACGATCGCCCTTCTATTAGTATAATTGTTAAAAATAACGTCATTAATAAAGATTAATTGTAAAATACACAACTTTCTGATAGTGTTCATGACAATTGGAATACGTAAAATAATATTCTAAGAATCCGAAATTTCGTTGTCCATTATAGACTCTTTCTCTCCTAATGATATTGCAATCAGCCTAAAAATACAAAAAAATATGGAGAAAAAAAAATGAAAGTTGACAATAGGTAGTGTGTAACTATATGCATATGCATCTAACATTAAATAACATGAAAATAAAAACTTAATTGCAATTTATATTCCAAATGTTGCCAGATAAAGAAATATCGTTCTGAACAGACATACAATTCCATGTTCCCTTGTATCTTTCGATCTGATAACCTGAGTTGAAAGAATGCTTTGTCGCAGTTTATTCAGTTCCCCGGCTAATGTGGAATGTAAGATATCTGCTGTTTAATTTGCAACGTGTTGGTTACTTCATGTTAAGAGAGAATTTTGCTCGTGCCGATGTACATAGATATTGTTGCCGGAAGAAACGAATAGAATGCCTCACTTGCATATTTCTTCAGTTGTTCTGTCTTCCTGAATGTCACTCCAGTTTCCCCATTGCTTAAAGAGGAAGGAATTTTCCCGGTGCATCCGAGTTGAACTTTATCCTTTTGCTGACGAAACACATTTTACCATGAACGCAGTTGAAATTGACTTTGGATATCGCTTCGAGAAGTATAAAATACATGTGAGGGAAATTTTAAGTGGGAATTTTACAAGATGGGAAATTTCTACCATGCGGAAAAAAAAATTAGGAAGTACTCTAAGTAACTTGATTATAACATTCAATAAACTAATTGAGTCGTATTTGGAATGAAGTATCCCAAATTAGATGGATCAAAGTAATGTACATGTTTAATGATATTTTACTCCTTCAAGACTGTCGTAATTCATCTCATGACTGTTTCGTTAAATTGTTAATAAAATCTGACAAGTGGCTGCTGATAACTCACGATCGTAGCTGTAACTTCTCCTATGCTCTTAATTGACTTATTAATCTTCGTATTAGATTTCAAATCTAGCTTTTATGTAATGTTATGTAAGAAAAATATACAAAATAATTAAATCTCAATGTAAAATGCGTATAATTATAAAGGTAATCTTAATATTTATATTATTTCCATGTGATACACTTTATTATAAATATCAAAGAACTCAATATGTTCACTATTCTCTTCGTTATTATAATTATCTATATTATAATTCTTATTATCGCTCTTATTTAGTTATTATTGATCTGTAGCTCGTTTAATTGAATAATTTACTGGCTGTATGCCTAGTCAGCTCTTATTATAACTGTTCTCTTTATTTTAACGTTATTTAAAACTTATAAAACTGATAATCTCATATTTCTGTCATTTATTTAGTTATTAAAATTATAAATGTAATTAACTTGAATTTAACAATTGAAATATTAAAATGTGTACTTGTTTAAACCCTATTTTGACTAACCACGCTAAATCATAGAGAATTTTAATTCTCATTTTTCCTTACCGAATGTGTTTAACACATTTTATTCATAAAAAAATACTAAAGTCTATTATCGACTTACACTATTTATCTTTTGTAGTTCACAAAAGATTATTTCCATCAGTTCTCTGCAGGCCTACAGAAATCTGAGGAAAATTCCTTGCGCGCAATTTATATTCATCACCATTCCCTTTGTTCACTATCCGTGAATACAATAATATTAATTATGATTATTTTTGCGCGTTACTGTACTTGTTGTTCATTATTATGAAACCTCGATGTCTACGTGTTATAACTAATGATTTTAGTGTGGTAATAACTAGTTTTACACTTCCGTGCAATTATTAAGGGCTAAACAATAATATTTCACATAATTTTAGTATTTGTTCGTTTAAAAAAAAATATTTACAAGATGTAAAATTTATTTAGTGCATCAGAGTACTGAAAAGGAAGTTACGTACAGGGTAAAAGGGTATGTTCTCACTCATTCACTCCTGACTGTTCCTGTTCTTCAGTCTCATCACCATTTACATTCTCATCGCCGCTACCGTATTCCGAAGCATAGTATTTCTGCAATCTCTGGACCGAAATTGAGTCTACGACAGTCTGTCCTCGTCTTGTCTTATATTCCACTTTGTAAACATTGGGATTTTCTTTTGCTATAATTTTACAAGGTCCTTTATATACTCCCGAAAAGCATTTAGCGGTGTGTACACGATGACTGCCATCGTATACTAGAACCAATTCTCCTGGTGTAAATTCAATGGACTGATGACGTTTATCGTAGTACTTCTTTGCTTGTCGGTGGCGTTTCTGTAGAGACTCATAAGCTGCTTCTCGTGCTTTTTCGAGAATCTTGAATCTCATCTCGTTGTTTACATTCACACTGGGCGTTAAATGTAGTCCGCTCTCCCAGACTAATCTAGGCGTAAATCCATGAAGAAGAAAAAATGGACTGTTCTTCAAATTCTCCTGGTAATTAACATTGTACGACCACACTGCCGATTGCAAGTATGAAAGCGAGTCTGTGTGATTTGAGTTCACGAAGTTTTTCATAAGTCCCTGTAAAATAGCATGTGATCGTTCCAATAATCCAATTAAATTGTGATTAGCTGCTGGACCGAATTTCAGATGGATTCCACATTTCTCCGATAGTTCTTTAAATAAACTAGCTGTGAATGAAGTACTTCTGTCCGTATCTATACGAGAAGGACATCCAAAGCGTAGAATTACATTTTCAAAAAGGAAGTTAGCTGCTGTCTCACTTGAAGAATCTGCTACTGATTGAGCAATTAAAAATCGAGTACCATGATCGATTGCACTTAGTATATATTTATGCCGGAGCAAACCACTTGGTGGATACGGTCCGCTAAAATCTAAAGCGATTCTATCGAATGGTTTCTGTGAGTTGAACGTTAATAGTTCTCCATATGGCGCTCCTTTTATGCGCTTATTCTGCTGACAAATTACACACTCCTTGACCATTTTCTGAATATGGTTCTTCATAAATGGAAAGTAAATCCTATCCAGTGCATTTTTGTATGTTTTTGTGAAGCCGTAATACGCTCCTCCAGCTGGTAAACTATGCAATGTCTCAATGACAGTGTTGCGAAGTGACTTCGGTATACCTAATAATATTTTAGTCGTAGCTCCCAGTTTATGTTGTCTATAAAGAAGTCCATTTTCCATATCATAATAGCAAGCTTGCCTCTGCAGGGAGGGGTTGGGTGGGTTGTTGCCCCCCTCGTCTTCTTTTCCTTCCAAAATATTAATGATATTTCCAAAAAAAGAATCCTCTCGTTGGTGTATAGCAACATCAATTGTCTCATCTAACAATAACAATGTACGTGGCTCTGGAAGCTCCTCGTCTTCATCCTTTGGATCATGTTCTGTTTCCCTGCTGATAGCATCCGCCATATTTTGTGTAGTTTTACAGTGAATTGGCGTAAAATCGAACTCGGCCATCAACGTGTACCATCTAAATAATTTGCTTGAAAGTTGCGTTGAGGAACGAATGAATGTGATTGCTTGGTTGTCGGTAAATAATTCGAAATGTCTCCCAAGTAAAAATAATCTGAATGACTTAAATGCGTATATGATTGCCAACAATTCTTGCTCGATGGTTGAAAGTCGAGTTTCATGGTCTTTTAAAACTCTACTGCAGTAGGAAATAGGCTGAAAATCACCGTTCGCATTCGGTTGTAAAATCACCGCGCCAATAGCCTTACTGCTTGCATCCGTATATACCCTTACTTCTTTGGATGGATCATATGCCATTAATACAGGAGCTGTAAGTAAAGCCTCTTTCAACCTCTCAAACGCAGTTTGCTGTTCTTCCCCCCCAGAGAAATTTCTTCTTTTTTCCTATCAATTTTTGCAAGGGAAGTACCATCTCGGAATATGATTTTAAAAACTTCCTGACATAAGATGTTAATCCGAGAAATGTGCGAACTTGTTTCACAGTTGTCGGTGTCTTATATTTCTTGATAGAATCAATGATTTTGTCATTGATCCGCTAGCCAAATTTTGAAATTTTATGTCCTAAAGCAATGATCTCAGTGTAGCCGAAGTGACATTTTTCTATTGCAAGTTTCAATCCCGCGGCCTGTAAACATTGTAACATTTTCTCCAGAGTTACGAGCATTTCTTCAAAGGTATTTCCGAAGCAAAATAAATCGTCCACATAATGGGCAAAGTGATTGGGATCCAAATTTGAGCACGCTAGGTGAATGCAACGAGTCATTGCACGTTCATTTGATACTGTGACATTCCTGGTATTGTAAATGCTGTGTATTTCGTACTGTCCTCGGTGAGAGGAATATTAAAGAATCCGCTCTTCAAGTCTGCCGTACAGTAGTATTTCTTGCCCCCCATATTGTATAATATTTCATTGATGTTATTCACACCCAGAGCGTCAAATACAGACGAAACATTCAATCTGCGATAATCCTGGCATAATCTATAATCCCCCTTTGCCTTCTTTACAAGGATAACTGGAGAGTTAAAGGGTGATTTTGTAGGAGAAATAACACCTTGCTTTAATAAAGTCTCAATCTGATCTTTAATTTCATCACGAAGGTGAACTGGAATCGGGTAGGATTTTAAGTGAAATTCTGTGTCATCTTTTAGTTGAATTCTATGTTTATAATTCGTGGCTCTACCTATATCATCCTTTGACCAGGCAAAAACATGTGGATATTTCATTAAAACAGCCAAAAGTTGCTCCTTTTGCTGGGGTTCTAAATTCGGATTCACATCAAACCGACTAGGGTCCGCCCGTGCGTCACTGACGTTCCCTAACTCTTCCGTCGCAAAAACCTGTGCCTGTTCACCAATCTCATCCTTATTCTCATGATTAGTGTTACTCATGATTGGCCTA
Organism: Lepisma saccharinum; assembly: GCF_977018435.1. Classification (NCBI taxonomy): domain Eukaryota; kingdom Metazoa; phylum Arthropoda; class Insecta; order Zygentoma; family Lepismatidae; genus Lepisma; species Lepisma saccharinum. Next base: position 18,552 of record NW_028143344.1, read on the forward strand.
TCCCATGTTTCAGCTTTCCCAATAATAGTGCCTTTCTTAATTGTAACATTATAATTTAAAGGATTTGTGATCCAAATGAGATTCGAATCCGGGTTAATAATTGCTCTGGCAACCATCAATCCCGTTTTCTCTTGAAACTGTAGGTCCGGTTCCAAGAGTTTTCTATCCTTGTCATATGAATTAGCCAATTTCAATGGAATGCACAAATGCGTCCTGGGTTTCACTTTTATCTTTTTAGCAGCTACAAATTCTGGTTGCAAAACATGCTGTAATAAATGGGAAACTTTGATTCACACGTCAAAAGCTTTCTTATTCTCATTTTTAATTTGGTTTCTTGGAGGTGTGCCGAATCTATGCAATGTAAGCTTATTTTCCTCAAAATCTAACTTAGCCTTTTGTCCCTTCAAGAAATCATTTCCTAATATGGTAACTTGATTAAAATCTTTAACGATTCTAAATGGATGAACAAATGTTTGGTTATGTATAGAAAATGGTAGTAACACAATTTCCTTAACCGTCAGTTGACTATTGGTGACCCCTCTAATCGCAGTATTTATATTAAATCGCTTGGCATTGACTGGTATGTTCTTATCTCCCGTTACCGAAATTTGACTTCCACTATCCAGGATAAACTGTCGAATTTCCCCATCTACTTTCACATTGATGTAAATCAGATCTTCAGAAGGAAAAGTAGAGACCCTTAGAGTTTTTCCCGAAGGTCCTATACCTAGGTCCCCGTCATATGCAGGTCTTACTCGTTTAAAATTGCTTCTGTTCTGACGAAAAGTAGAATGATTTGTATTTACAACCTGATTAGTAGGGTTATTTGGAACTTCGCGTCACTGTTGTTGCTCCAAAAATGTTCGCGGCGATGAAGATGAAAAATGCGAACGCTGAAATCGAGGGTTACCGCCATTGCGGCATCGCCCCCTATGCGAGCTTTGCGACTGTGTGTCGAGATTATCATTGTGGTTATTATGCCATGTATTTCTATTCTGAGCTCTATGATTACTATTATGATAATAGGTTCTTCTATTGTTCCTATCTCTATGTTCATATTCTCTAACTGGATATGAGAATGATGACTCAGTGAATGAATTTTTTTCCGATGTTCTGCAAGTGCATTTACTTTAGCCTCAAGATTCTGAAATTGCAAAACTAAATCTGACTCATGAGACTGGAGTCCCGCGTTCGACTGTAATTGATCAAGGTCTTGTTGTAGTGCATTTAATCTTTCCTCGATCTCCCGATTAGCCTGAGAATAACTTATGTCAACATGATCATTGACCGTGCGCTGCAACGTGATAGCTTGCTGAGTCGGCATGTAGGCTCGACTCGATTCAGAACATGACAGAGCTTTCATTGTCTCACATGGAAATGCTTCATGTCTAGCTACAAGCTTAGCTGCTACATTCAAACTTATGTATGGCTGATTTAAAATAGGTTCTTTTACTTTTACAGGTAACTGTTGAGCTACTAGAATTATCTTTTGTTTATCACTCATATCAGGCTGTATTGTGTTTAACAGATTAATCTGAGACCAAAAGTAACTCAAAAGAGACTGTTTTAACTCTTTAGAATACCTTTTACACAAAATATTAGCCAAAAGAGTCGATTTCCATGAAGAACTCTCGAATACATTTAAAAACATAAGCTTAAATTCATCATAACCACATATTTGTGCTTTCTCTTGTAAGTACCAGTTTTTAGCAACTCCTTCTAATAACAATGCAATGTATCTCATGTATTCATTTCTCGACACATTCAACATTTCAAACCTATCTTCCACTTCCTGTAGGAACTGGGAAGCTAAATAATCGGTTCTTGTTGCATTAAACTTAGGAAATCTATCTACATCAGAATATTTTAATATTCCTTGCTTTAATTTTTTTTCTGATCATCTAAGCCTTTGTTCTGAATCACTATCAGAACTATTATACTCTGTTACATTTACTTTACTTAACCTACTATCACGTTTACTTTCAGTGTTTTGCCATATGGAAATCCTACATTTATATCAGCCTTATCTTTATTTCCTTTCACTTTCGCTTGATATTCAGAACCTGAAGAAATACTTTCAGGATTATATTCCTTTTCAACATATTTTTTTTTCTGTACGTAATATTTTCAGATACTTTACTCGGAAAAGATACCTTATTTTCATTCTTAGATTTCGATAAAGAACTTACATCTATTCTGGATTCTCTATCTACGTATGTGTTACAAGGAACATTCATACTAGACGAAATGTTATTTAAACTAAGTTTCATCATGCCTATTTATTTCATTGCTCAAATCTCTTAATTGATATTCCATGCCAACGCATTTCCCTTCTAATTTTATGTGTAATATCAGAAATTAGCTGAACACAGCCTTTTACAGTAGTATCACATTCTGTAATTTTACATTTGGTAGACTGCACACTTTGATTCAAATCTTGAAAAGTATGACCTACTTTTGTATTTAATTCGTTCAATTCTTTAGCAAGATCTTGTAAATGAACATCATAATTATCTGCAATCTCATTAATTTTACCTTCTAAATGATTACGTAATTCTAAAACTTGTTGTTTGAACACACCTGTACATTCTTTCATATTTGCTTTATCGTCGGCTATTTTCTTCTCTATTCTATTTTCCAACGACACAAAATCTTCTTGAAGTAACTCAACCTTTGCATTCAGGTTACATTCAATTCTCACTATTTCACTTTTTACGACAGCAATTTCTTGCTTCAACGAGGTTTCAACTTTGCACACACTTGAATTAATTCTTTCTTCAACGTGTTTAGTTTGCTGGATTAACTCCATACCTTGTTCTCGTAATTGTCCCTGCATCTCGTTGCTCTGCTCTTGTAGTTTTTCGAACATACGAGTTTCCATTTGCTTTAAAATCTGCTCCATTTCTTTCGCCTTCCCTGACATGATTACTGCACTGCAACGTCTTCGCACACTGAATCGCAAAGGTCACGTGGTCGCTACACTGCCAGTCGCTCTCTATCTTAACAGTCCATACGCGCTGAGTAATGCTCGTTCGTTTCGAGTCCCTGTGACGGGTACGCCAAGCTTTGTCTAACCACCCTGCCTGAAGCTATCAAACACATTTCGGGTTATACAAATAAAAAAATACAGTTGAAGTAAGATATATATGTAATAGCTCGCTTTCATACAGCATACATTTACATTTCTGCAAACGCACAAGCAACACCTCGAAGCAACCTTGCACGTAGCTGAACTATTTCCTTCACTTGACACTGGTACAAACGAAACAGGTAACCTCTCGCGCATGCGCGATACACAAAATCCTGTACGACAGAAAATGGTCATAAACATATGCATTACCTTGATTAAAGCTTCTGAAGTCATGAGAGCAAGAAACCATTCTGGAATATTCTCTCTGGTGGCAGTATTCCTCTATGTTGTGCAGAAGACGGTTGATTTCCAGTCGGTTGTAAAATATTAAAGGTAAGCCCGTTGTATGTGAGAATGTAATTTAAATGTCCGTCATATAGATATAACTGCACATGTATTAGTAGTATGTTTAATGTATTATCGTTATATACTAAGTGATCGTGTGTTGAAGAACTACCTCGTAATTCAATATAGAACGTGTAATAAGTCAGCAGGTGGAATAACGCCACAATTTGATACTTTCAGATTATTAAATTTGGAGCCTGAGATCAGTGTTAATTTGTCATTTTAGATGCGAAGAATCTACACTAAAACAACATTTACATAATGCATGCTAAAAGAGGTGCTTGAAACTGCCGAAAGACCTTTCACAATTCTAACGACAGATATCTACCCAAAGAAGAAGAATTCAGATGGGATTCGTAGTGTATCTTCTTCAACTTCTACTGCAAAATGCTCAAAACCATCAGGACACAAAAGAAGAAAAACAGTTCATAAAGAAAACGAAGGAATATTGTCCAAGGTAGCTGATGATTCATGTTACTGTTCAGTATCCTGTGAGGACAAAGTTCTCGATATGAGAAAGTGTATAATGTACAATGCTCCTGTTCATGAAATATGTATTGGATTAACAAAAAAGGACAAAAAATTGTGTGCTTCATTGCCCTTGATTTATAATGTATACAATACCGTAATAGTGATACAGTAAAGATCTCTTGAAATAAAGGCTTTGCATTTCATTCGCAATGTTTCATCGAAAAATCATAATAATCTCCTGTACAAAATAATTGTTATATGTCTGAAATGCATCCGAACTATAATACTTTTGATCAGGATTTAATAATACTGCTGTTTGTAAATGTACTTTCCATATTTTTTTATCAATTTCAATAATGTTACAGTAAAGATCTCTTGAAATGTAGCCTTTTCATTTCATTCATGTATACAATAATTGGTATTTGTCTGATATTCATCCGAACTATAATACTTTTGAGTGTAAATGTGCTTTCTTTAATTTATTATTAATTTAAGAACTTAGCCATATTACCCCTTACCTGGTGGCGTTATTACCCACATAGTTCTGTGACGTTTTAAAGTTGTCTATAAGTTCCTGCAACATTTGTTTTTGGATTTCAGCTTCCCTTTTGTTATTCTGTGTGTACTACATAAGCTACTCTACCTCACCCTGTGCTTGTTCGTCAAAAAGAACTTTCATCAGTAGAGATACAATTGACAGAAACTTAACGTGGCGTTATTACCCTAAGGGACCTTATACGTATATATGTTATTTTAGAATGGAATTAATTTTTTCATAAACATCTACCGGGACATTTTCTGTTACCTTGTTTGCTTCGATCCCATTATGTAGCAGTGTTCCTCATTGGATGGAAATCTCTGGAACACGTCACAGCAGTTGAATGCATTTCCATTGAGGGAACAATTCTCGAAAATTTCGCTGCATGCTCTACAAATGTATAAATTGTATCTGTAAGTATTGTTTTTTTTTAATATAGTGTTTAATACGTTTAATTGGGTCTAACTAATACCTCATGTAATATAAAGTACTTATTAAATAAACACAGCAAAATGAATTGTCCTTAAACAACTTACCAATTGGAATTAGTGTAGAGATTTTATCAATTCTATAATTGGAGGATTACCATTGACAGTTTACTAGGAAACAATCAACAAAACCTAAAAATATATGTCTACGAATGTGATGGTCTACTTTGTTCTCCTATGTCAAATCTTGTTGTCTCCAAAACTAACAGAGACATGTACAGAAAAATGAGTTTGAGAGGGCTATCAAACTATACATCAACGCAACATAAACTAAATCGATGAAACCATGTGTCATTGGGCCTACGTCTCGTAAACTACCAAGTGTGACGATCCAATATTAGGTAAGAAGAAATATAAGAGATGAGGACAAGAATTGATATCGTGTCTTGGGTGATTAGCGTCGGCGAATTGCAACACAGGATATCTCATAAAATACCTGAAACTGACTACTACACCAGTCCACTACTTCCGCTAAAATCATAGTGTATTCTACATATTCTGGAGAAACCATACGCCAGAACATCCTGTGGTCATGTTGTTACACAGCAAATTACTCTTTTGCACGATTTTATAATCGAACATTTTATATCCTCAAATAACAGGAATCACTGTTTGGAACGGTACAGCAACAGTTGCAACCTTTTGTAAGACGTTCAATTCACGGAGAACGTAAAGACAAAAACGCTGTTCCGGTGTGGGGGTGCGTTAGAGTGTAAGTAGTAGGATAAGCCTGCTTCTACGCCATTAAGTGAGTCTCAGTGTTGCCAGCACACCACAAGAAAATTTCACCATGTGATATTTTACAGGCGAAGCTAACCTACAAATAGGAGTTGGCAACACTGACTAGTTGCTTCACAAAACTTTTGATTCTTAAACATTTTGCCATATGATATTTCAGAGGCGAGGCGAACCTACAAATAGGAGTTGACAGCGTAGCGTTCTAAGATGATAAGTATGCAGTAAAATGAAGAAGAAGAATGAATGACGCTAACTGGCGGTGCAGTGTTAATGCTTCCTCTTCTTCTTCACCTCCTCTCTATCTTCTCCTTCTTCTCCTCTTCCCCCCTCTTCTTCTTCTCCTCTGTATTTTCTAGCATAATGATATATTACATGCTAACCAAACCTCTTGGGAGGCAGGCAACGAGTCCTCCACATGTATGTATGTATGTAATGCGATTTGCGGGGGAAGAGGGGGCCAAAATTTTGAACTTACGGCTGGAAAAAATATTTCTAAAACATGTTTTCGTTCGAGGCAAATTCATAGATAGATATTGTTAATAAATATTAATATTTTGCTATTAATTGTAATACATATACTTATTGTATTGTAGCAATTAGTTTTTTGGTATCGAAAAGCGACTGTCATCGTATTTGAAAATTACGCTTCGCCTGTGGACATCTAGAAACTACAATTTCGTACTAACAATGTTGACAGAATACAGAAATTTAACAATAGGTAAGTCCTTGGGACGACGGCAGTTATACTTCCTTGTTTTTCAGTAGCTGAACAATGAATATGGAATTCCTCACTGGCGTATACAATTTTTTTTGTTCATGTTTCAATACAAACGATGCTATGTGGCTACAGGGTTACAGCAGTAACCCTGGAATTTTTTTAGAAATAGTGACGTCAGTTAATAGCATTGGAAATCGTGGCTGGAATATAGGGGACTATTTTCTAGAGCGAATTGTCTCGGATTTCTATTGGTCCAAGTAGCGTTGGCTAACATATCACTCCTCGACCTCACTAAAACCGGATAAAACTAAAAGGTTTAGTGTGGAAAGTTCTGTTTCATTTTGAACGTCGGTGAAGAAGAACATTTCAGCAGGATTTCCAAAAAAGTGAGTAACTTTGTTTCTTAACTTGCATGAGTTGGCTTTGATTTATAAATATGGCGTTGCTTTTGTGAGACGATTCTGAAAAAACCTAACAGAGGTAAGGGATTGTGGATGGAGGGTTACTTCCTGAAAAACCAAAAGGCCTTATGTATTGTGGAAGAAAATATACTCACAAAAACATACAAAAAGAGAGAATATAGAAGGTGTTTTCATGACTCTCTCTCTCTCTCTGTTTATATATTTGGAGCATGTTGAAAATTTAATGTAACTATTTTTTAAGAATTTGAGAGTAATATGTTATACGTGAATTCTTAAAACAAGTTGTATATTGCTTTTTCAGTATGTGGGTAGCTGTAATATATATATATAGCTCTTCTGTGTGCTGTTGTTGGTGTGAAATATGTGTGCGGGGCATATTTCAAAAATAATAATAAAAGGTCGAAATATGTTAAAATTGTTAGAGGAAGGCAAGAAAATGGAGGGGTGTAATCGAAGAGTTGTGTGTTTGATATCTAGTGGAAGTACATAGTTATTCGAATCTTATTATTTAAAATATTTAGTCTTGCTTATGTTGTGGTGTGGCGAGACCGACTTGTTGACCCCGAGCCCTATGTGTATCGCGGTCCCGACGCAGTCAAACATTTTCTAGAAAGAATGGTTGTGGAAGCCAACGAGATAGGGGAGTTCCTGTTGATCCCCAAGTCTATAGAATCGCTGTCTCCTGACGACGAAATCAAGCACGAGGAGGCTACAACCTGTCCTGTGTGCACCAGGGAGTTTAGCACCAACAACCGTAAAGTTCAACACCATGATCACTTCAACGGTAAATATATTGGACTTGGTGCAACCGGTGTAATTTGTTGGCCCGGGACCCGCGCTTCATCCCTGTGTTTTTCCACAATGGCTCGGGGTACGACTTCCACCATCTGGTGCCACATCTTGCGTACGACGACATGCAAATCATCAACGCCCTGGCGCAGAACGAGGAGCGTTATATTAGCTTGAGCAAGTGGGTGCTAATCCCAGAATCAGGCTTTCGCATCGAACTTCGCTTCCTCGACTCCCTAAGATTCCTCCCGGCCAGCCTCGATGCCCTGGCGAAAAAGTTCAGCGACGAGCAAATGCTCATCACCTCTGCCAACTTTCCGAACTTGGACGCCGGTTTCTTCAGGCGTAAGAGAGTCTACCCCTACGAATACATCACCGACTCTACCAAGTTTGCGGAGAAGTCGCTTCCTCCTCGAGAGAAGTTATACAGCAATCTGCTATTCTCAGGCATCTCTGAGGACGACTACAACCATGCTCAGTCCATGTGGCGCGAGCTGGATTGCCAAAATTTTGGGAACTACCACGATGCCAACCTAAAACTCTGTGTGACGCTCCTCGCTGATGTGATCCAGGCGTTTCGTGCAACTGCGAAGACCATCTACAAGCTGGACCCTGCATACGTCTACAGTCTTCCTGGACTGGCATGGTCGGCCATGCTCCTTGTTACAAAAGTTAGGCTTGAGCTTCTTTCGGACGTAGAAATGATGCTGTTTGTAGAACGTGATGTCCGGGGTGGAATGGTCCAAGTGTCGCAGCGACACTCGCACGCTAACAATCGCCACATGGCCACGGGTTAAGACTGTGTATGCCTTGTACAGTTTCAGGTAGTCGTTGTTTGCAATGTTCAGGTTGTACTTCTCACGCGGGATTATCTCGTTCCTGCCATTTTTGAGGTAGATGTTCTTGATCTTGCAGTTGTCGAACTGGCTCGAATCTTTTTCTTGGCTGTTGTCCTCCCCCGTCTGGAAGAGCACGACCACAAACTCTGGCATATCGTACCTGATGCTGTTAAACTGTGTGGTCACGTCAAATTCAAAATGGTTGCCGGAAGCAGGTTTCTGCACGCACTAGTAACCTTAAAATTAGATGGGTACTTGAGGATTCTTCAAAATGTCTGCTTTGTACTTGAGAGCGTAGTTAGTTTCGTATTCCACTACGGGCATGCGCATCTCCATGAACTGGATGATGCACTTGGTAGGATCGGGTAGTGTGTTGGGAAGTGCTGAATCGTCTGCACTTAATGTGATGTAACGCATCTGCGCATTGTTGTCGTTTGCGGTTCTGCGAAAAATGACGCGCAAACCACCCTTCCACATAATCTCTGTGTAGTCGGAGAAGAAGCCAGGAAGCAGGTGCATAGGAAACAGTACTGTGTGACTTTGAGTTTTGATTTTTGTACCTGCTTCGAATCCCCCTGCCTGGTAGTATGCTTCATCGGTCTTGGAAAGTTTCAGTGTTCCCACAGCTGTAGAGGTAATCCCGGGGTAGTCAACCCTATCGTCGACGGTGCCATGCTTTCTAACTTCCACCTGCGAGAATAGGTACGGCACAAAATTATCTACAAGTCTTAAATTTGAATTGGAAAAGAATGCTTCGCCGTTGTCTCTCTTCACAACATCAAACTTGATATACAAATCAGCTCTGTGAGGGTGAATGAATACATCCCCGACGACCACGTCGTATTCTATCTCTCGATTCGCTTCATTGAGGTTGGCAAACGTGCGACGATTTGGAGGGAAGGACTGCAACTCGTAACTTTCGATTTGCTGCATGATGGTTATTTATTATATGTTAATCTCCACGACGGCAGTGGTCGTGGCACAGGCAAAATCTACGACCTCTCCCTTCTCGTTCGTAATTGCCAATTTCATGTTGTCTATGCAGTTACGAGATACAGGAAAGTATATCAGTGGGGAGGCTGTGTAGATAATTGGCTCCATAAACTCAGATTTTGGTTTGAACGTAGCGATAATACCGGTTTGCTTGTGACTCCCTGGGATGCCGTCCGAGGATTTGGTGATCATACCTTCTGCCACATTGCAATGTATGTTCAGAGTCTCGATGGCTAGAAATTTAGGAATGTTAGCACCGATGTGCTTGGTGCCAGGTTCGAGCTTTGTGTTGTTCTCGAATCCCAAAAGCTCTCCGATGGTATCAGGTTTACGGTTTCCGTGGCAGACACCAGTTCCACCCTGTGAGTTACAGAATTTTGTGACACCAATACACTTCTTGGCAATTGAGCCTGCAAGGAAGACAGGTTGTACTAGCCAGGGGTGATGCTGATTTTTTCGCTGCCAATTTTGATGGTATTCTTGTGTACCGTCACGTTTGGTATCAGGTACATGCTGTAGAATGCACGAAGAGCAATAGATTTAGGATAGATGATATCGTCATGCAATGTGAGTTTTCAGAAGCGAAGTCTCGCTTGTTAGATGGAATACTCCCATAGTGCTTTAGGTGCCACAATGCTTTCTGGAAATCCTCGATAGTTGGGTTATTTAATTGCGAGAGGAAGACAAGCATGGGAACGCAGAGATGGCCACAGTTCACATCGCTGAAACCCTGAATGCGTTCATCATTGTAGTAGAGGTTGACAATACTGAGATATTTTACCAACCCAGCAGGTGGTATGCCTCCGAGTGAATCAAAAACATATGCTTTGTTGTTGTTGGCTTTGAGGTAGCATATCCAATGTTTCCTTGGATTTTCGTAACTGTCTAGGTTAACCTCGCCACACTCTTTTTTCTTCACAACAGAAGGTACAGAATCAGACATGAAAACACCCCTGAAGTGCTTGACACCAACAATTCGATCAAAGATTCAATATCGAAGTTGGACAGGGGATCTTCTTTTTTTAAAACTTTTTCAAAGCTCCAAGATTGTTTTTTCGCTTTTTGGTCACACCTTTCCCCTTCTTCTCCATAGCCAGATTGTGGCGTTTGTGCTCTTCTAACTCGGCCTTGTTCTTTTTTGCATCGATGACGGTCTTGGCAATGGCGGCACTGCCTGCTGCCAAGCTGCCTACAGCACCCAAAGCTGCCAAGATAGCTGGGATGCTGAATATGAAACCTCCAGTCTTCTGCTGTTTTCGCGAACTTTGTAACCTCCTGAACTGGGGAATGCTAAGCAGCAATTTCATTCCATGACCTTTCGCCAAGCAGGAATGTTTTTTCTCGCGCTGCTTTTTGGTAAGCAATCCATCAAGAGCTCCGAGAGACTTGAGGTTTGCGTAGGGTATTTGGTAAACAACAGCTTTTGGCTTCATGGTGATAGTATGTTATTTATATATATCGTGAAAATCTAAGGCTTTGCCCCCTAATGCAATAAAGTGATGATAGGTTGGTTATACAAGTTGCTTCTTTTTCAATGGGTGTTATTTAGTTACAATCTCCACCCCAATTTTCGTTTTGTGTTCATAGTGCTGGTCGTACCGAATGCAGCAACCCGTTCATCTAGCGAGGCATCTCTGCTGACGAGTCTCCCGAAAGCTGCATGCTCCAACTTCCTGTCGGCATCGTGACGTGCGTCGAGATCTGTGTGAGTATTGTAGGCAATGTCGTGGTCCTTGCATGCTGCGTCCAGGGGGTTCACACCCTTGTCACCTCTCTCCAGTCGCTGTTGGTACCCGGCCCGCAGTACTGGTAACCTGGCAGATGCATTTCGAAGGGTAGCTTGTTGATAATATCGTTCACGAGACCTCGACCATCGGCTACATTCCAGAATTTGGGAGGCAGGGTGTTGATGACTTTGATGAGGTAACCTATACCTTTGTTGTCGTTGACAATAAAGTTGCTAAGCTTGGTGCTAATCATGTCCATGATGCCTACCTTCTCGTTGTGGAAGTTGCGATTGCCTGCATTTTCATCGCCTGCGATAACCAGCAATCGATCTACAAGCTTCCTTACGTCGTCCACCCAAACAAACTCTTTAGGTAGGGTATTGTAGAGTTTGACACCACTACCAGTCTTGAGCTGGGTCCATATTGGCTTGATGAAGTTTCTGTACTTTTCTCCACGGCTCGATTTCACGCGATTCTGTGTCGCGTCGTTGTTTTGGTACAGGGCGTCCGTCGTGATCAAAATTTATGTGTATCATTGGTAATCCTCGTCTGTATAATTTTTAGGTTGCTTCTTAGTGATAAGTTCCCACAGTCCCATGGTGCCGGGATACCTAGTCCAGCTGTTCTTCTCGCCCAAATTGATATTCACGTCGTCACCCTCGAACGTGACTTTTGACTTTTCAATTTTCCAAACCACACCCTCATTGGGTTCCATGGTCGGGTATAATCCGAACACCTCGTCCTTTTCGAATTTCCCGGTGCTTAGGTAATCCCTCGCCATCGAACCCAGCTCGACTAGCTTGTCCGAAGATGTACTGCCTAGGGCCTGACGTCACGGAGCCGGATCAAGTTCAAACGGAGTAGTGTGAATGCTGGATATCGGTGTGGGTATTGTATAATTTGCAGGGAGTGGCACAAGCTCGTTGATTAACTCTTTGTTTTGTTCGGTGACATCTTTGATTTCTTTACCAAGTCCACTGATGGCATAGATGATAGGTTGGTCCTGATGCTTTTTCTCTTCGTAAATTCCGCCATTCTCGGATTACCAACCCTAAAACCGTTTTGCCAAGTAGCTACGCAGCTTCACGTTGTCATCTGCAAGTTTGCGTTTCATTTTTTTTTGTATGTAGTTATTTACAATAGATCAAGACGTTTCTTCTAACGTTCCAACGTTTAGAAAATTATTAATTTTGTTTCTGTATTTTCCGTTATTGGGTTTCCTCGTCATGTCAATTGTGACAAATCCGAAATCATCTTGGTTCCAGCATGAAGAGCAAAATTTGGAAAACTGATTTTAGTTTATGTCCCATCTACTTAATCATCGTAAGCGTGTTTTAAATTGGTGTAGTCTTGACGAAACAAAAAAATAAAATTAGCATTGTCTCGGAGTACCTGCTTGGGGATTTTGGAAAAAGTCTGAGCAAGGTAGAAACAGTCCACGCTTCTGTGCCGACCCTCAGTAAAAAATTGCGAATTTCGTTCTTGTTCTCCAGGATCACATCGTCAAAAACCACCACCGAATTTTCGAGACAGCAGTCTAGTGGTATCACTTCAGAAGCAAATATAGCTATGCTTAGCCCCTCGTACAGTTTCGACAGCTGGCGATACTTCGGTTGCTCCAAACTTGTGGAGAAAACATGCAGGTGCCTGTTCTTCCTGTTTAACCATTTGGGTGCAGGAAGAAAATTATCAATAAGTAACGTTGTTTTCCACATCCAGAAGGTCCAAAAAGAAGACAGCGAATGTTGTCGGGTAGAAGCTCGCCATTTTTCCTAAAATCTGGCAGTCGCCGTACCAGATCCCAAACACCCGTTACACAATCACCTCGTTTGGGTCTATCCAACATTTTTACTCGAGTCTCAGCCATTTCACCAACAGTTTGTCACCTTTTCTACGTAATACTTTTTAAATAAGATACGTGTCGCGGTATTTTGTTTTAGAAAGTTCCTCTTCGTAAAATCTTCCTTTCAGAATTTCGTCGCGATTATCTTTTATTATATACGTGTGACGGTTTCCGGGAAAGACTCGAACTACAATGAAAAGTTCCTTAATCCAATTTTTAAGTGAAGCATTTTTCGAACGGACGCTTAACTTTACTGATTCTCACCTGATCTCCAATTTTGTATTTCGGTTTCTTGCTAGTAAATTTGTACTTTGGACAATAAACCGTAGAGATTAAACTTAGCTCTACAGATTTGTTGACGTCATCTGGTTTCATGTTTATCGTGCCATGCAAACTGTGATTATAGCTGTTAACGAGTTCCGGAAGCATGTCGAGCCACTTGTAATTCCCCTGAAGCGTGAATTGTTTCCACATGCGTGTTTCGGGAATTCGGTTGAAACGTTCCACTATGCTGGCTTTGATGTGACTAAAGGTGGAGTAATGTTCAATATTTTGTTTTTGAATAAATTGTCGAAAGACATAGTTGTAGAATTCTATTCCGTTATCCGTTTGAAGAAATCGAGGTCGCCTGCCACATTTATAGAAAATAGTTTTGAATGCTTCCACTACACAGGTTCGTGTTTTTGCCTTGAGGGGTAAAGCCCACGCAAATTTTGAAAATGTGTCTATAACAGTGAGAAGATACTTGTATCCCTTGTTGATTTTATGTAATTTTTTTAAATTGACACTGCTTATTTCCACAAGGTCAGTTTGCCACAAGTCTTCTATGCCTTTGGTTACTACCGCCAGTCGTTTGTAGTTTCGCCTTGAAGGTTTGTGCAGCTCGTTCACAATAGCCTGCCTAGACATTGCGCGAAAATAAGAATATAGCTTGGATTGGATTTCTGACTGCAGACAATGCCGGGTTTTCTATGTACAGCTTATCACCTATTTCTATGTCGATAATTTGAGTGGCATCTTCGGCATAGGTAGTCTCGCAAGTTTCGGGGTGGGTGAAATCGGCCAACTCCACTCCTCTTATTTTAGACTCGTCACTGATGTTCGTTACGGTCATGGTTGGGTAGTGGGTTGCGTGAGGCAAAGACCAGTAGGAAACCTTGACGAACTGAAGTGTGCCAGCGATGAAAAACTTGTGATAAGCTTTGGCAGGAGTCAGCATGTTGAGTTTGGCACCCGGATGGAAGAGCGAGGCAAATTCCCTGTTTGGAATACTGTACAGTTGAATGACAACAGTGAACTTGAGATTGTCGATGCTGGCTTTCAGGGTGTTAACATTTTTTCGAACCTCGCTCTCCACATCCTCCAATCTACCGTTCACCGATTCCAGGGGGTTCCTCGATAGCACGGAAAACAGTGTCGTATTCGGGCTTGATCTTCACATCGACAATTAGCCTTTTGAATTTTTCGTTTAACTCATGTAGTTGGGTGCTGAAATTTGCTATGGCCGATTCCTGGCTGGCCTCGATTCTGCCAATTTGCTCTTTCACATTGGCGATAATCTGCTTAAGACTTTCCACGAGTGTCAACTTGGAGCTCTGGGTTGCGAGGTCGTGGACCTGGGTTTTAATTTCCGCAAACAAGCCATGTAGCTCGGTGATGTTCTGGTTGGTGGGTAAGTTTGCAACAGACTCCCGAAGCAATTCAATTTCGGTTTGGATGTTTTTGATGTCGTCGGATTTGAGTATTCGGTTGAGAGCCCTCTTCACGCTTTTAAGTTCCTGCCAGGTAGGCAGTGTGGCCACCGTGTTTTGGAGCGACTCCAAAGCATTTTTCACCGCATCCAACTCTGAGGCAGCAGCAGCAGCGCGTATGCCTTCTTGTAATTGTGTTATGTGGTCCTGGGTAAGGTGGATTGTTGCAAAGTTTCCAACTTAGCCTGTATGTCGTCGATGAAGTGATGAAAATGCAACAACTCTGATACGGTGTTTAGATTTTCCAACTTGGTGATCTGCTGTTGGACGCTGGCCAGTGTATCCCTGATGCCAGGCAGTTTTGATTCCAGTGCTTCGTGTACGTTTGTCAGATCATTTTTGATGACAGCAAGAGCATCCTCAATATGGGCTATGGTACCTTGCAGCTTCCCGAAATCCTCGTAGGTCTCAAGTTGGAGTTTTATGTTGGCCACGCTACGGGCAATGGCATTCAGCTCGCTGGGCGAAGGTAGATTCGTTGATGGCTGCATGCAAAGCGTCCGTTTGAAGCTCAGCCTTGATGCTTTCCAACGTAGGAATTTCGAACGATTGAAACTGTTCGTGCAATTTGGCAATACTGGCATTGACGCGATTATAGTCATCTTGAGTTTTTATACTCTGGATAATGAGTTGCAGTTCAGTCTGGATGGTGCTAGTTTGGTCCTGCAAGTGTCGCTTCAGCTGTTCCACATCGGAGGTCTGCGCTTGCTTCAGCTTCACAAGTTCGTTTTGGAGCTTGCCTACACTCAGTGTCAAATTGTCGAAGTTGTCTACTGACGCGAGGTCGGTGTATGTTTGCAGCAGCGATTTAAGCTCGGCGTCAATTTTGAGTACGGGGTCCAGGCACTGAACCTGCAGGCTAGCTATCTCTGACTGGACGCTGGAGTTGAGCGTGGACTGTAGGGCCTGCAGGTCGCTTAGAAACTTTTTGACCCTGACGTGAAGCATGAGAAGCTCGACGCCACGGTCGTCGCGTTTCGTGTGACCAAAAATATCGTTAGGCATTGTTTCTATGGTTATTTATTATAGGGTAGGTGATTCGCATCTCCACAAAAAGAGGGATGAGTTTGTCGTAGTCGTCCAAGAGCTCCACGTACAGGCGATCGCCAGCAGACAATTTGTACGTTGTGGTACTGTCCATCCTATCATGCTTGATGCGATAGATGTTCTTGCGGAGGAAACCTTGGCCTCCCCTATGTTTTCGGGATTCATGTTGAACTGCAGTTTTCCGGACATGGGGAACCGGTAATAATTCAAGTTGTTGTTGAACACATAGAACGTTTTGCCCACATCCACGTCATACAGGGTCAGGATGCTATTCAAGTGTATAATTAACAGACCTTTAAGTTTAGATAGCATGGAAGGCAGGAGTTCGTTGAAGCTCGACGACGTAGGCTGGACGGGCACTTCCATAGCTTGCTTCCTGAAGCCAAACAGGTTCATAGGCATGGTTATTTTTATGAAAACATTTCTAGGTGTAAGATTAAAATTGGCCAGTGAGGAATTCCATATCTAATTTCAGCTACTGAAAAACCAGGAAGTATAACTACCGCCGTCCGAGCCCTACCTATTGTTAAATTTCTGTATTCTGTCAACGTTGCTAGCACGAAATTGTAGGTTTCTAGATGTCCACAGGCGAGGCGTAATTTTCAAATACGATGACAGTCGCTTTTCGATACCAAAAAGATAATTGCTACAATGCAATAAGTATATATATTTACAATTAATAGCAAAATATTAATATTTATTAACAATACCTATCTATGAATTTGCTTCGAAAGAAAACATGTTATAGAAACATTTCCAGCCGTAAGTTCAAAATTTTGCCCCCCCTCTACCCCCAAACCGCATTACATACATACATACTTACATGTGGAGGACCCGTGGCGTTACAAGAGCCCCTGCCTCCCTATATTGCTTAAGAGGTTTAGTTAGCGTATGCTAGAAAATACAGAGGAGAAGAAGAAGAGGGGGGAAGAGGAGAAGAAGAAGAAGATAGAGAGGAGGAGAAGAAGAAGAGGAAGCATTAACACTGCACCGCCAGTTAGCGTCATTCATTCTTCTTCTTCATTTTACTGCATACTTATCATCTTAGAAGGCTACGCTGACAACTCCTATTTGTAGGTTAGCCTCGCCTCTGAAATATCATATGGCAAAATGTTTAAAAAACAAAAGGTTTGGGAAGCAACTAGTCAGTGTTGCCAACTCCTATTTGTACGTTAGCTTCGTCTGTAAAATATCATATGATGAAATTTTCTTGGGGTGGGTTGGCAACACTGCGGCTCACTTAATGGCGTAGAAGCAGGCTTATCCTACTACTAGTGTATGTGTGAGTGTGTGTGTGTTTTTAGCGAGCAACACTATGTTATCACGGCGCCTCCATACGTATACATCCTGTCCTCTTTTTCAGCGTCATTCAAATAAAAATTATTACACCGGCCTGAATGGGCCGCAGGTGACTGGGTTTCGGAATAATATCAGAATGCTGATTCCAAAAATGCAATTCATTTTTACCCATCACTTTTATTTTTTTCGGAAAAAATAGCAATATATTAACTTCATTAATTTCACAAAAAAATGTGTATTTCCATCATTTCCTCAATTGTTGGCTCTTTAGATGGTGGTAAAATATTGATTTTCTTCAATGCAAATCCTTCAAATCTCAATTATAAATGCACGTAGAATAGTAAGCATATAATCCACCTTCTATCTTCACGAAACACATTGACATGGAAATTGTAAACTTTCATTACGTAAGTTACATTTTCAAAATCCCTCATAAAAATTTTCTTCACAAAATGTCCAAAACTCAATGATGTAATGTACTGGGATCATTGAACTTAATGACGTGGGCGAAAATCTTGACGTAATTGGAAGAAATTTATTATGTCATGTCCGTCTTCAGCATTAAAAATACTTCCAGAATGACATATTGGTTTGCAAACAACTAAAATTTCCCTAGCTTAAATTTGTTTTGTTGCTTTCTGTAATAGATGTAATGGAATGGCGAATATGAGAATTTTGATTGTGAAATTATGAAAAATCCAAACGTGATGGGGGAAAACGATATCATTTCCGTGATCAGCATTCATAATACTTCCAGAATCACCTATTGATTTGAATTCATTCATTTTTTAAAAAAAAAATCCATCGACAGCTGAAATAACACAAAATTACAGTGACTTAGCTGATAAGTAAGACAAACAATATTGCGCCAAAATGGTTTGTGTAGTTTGGAAATAAATAATATAAGACTAGATTTATGTGATCCAATTGTTGTGAATGATAACAATAATCGTATAATAAACACACAGCTTTAGGTTTCTAGTATTTCTTGCTACACTTACGGTGTTTCGCAGTAATAACATCCACTGCAGATTGCAAATGCAGGCATAGTCACATTGGAAACCAACCCATCTACACTTTCTTCGTACACAACAGAACTCAAATAGAATTTTTGCCAGAGGAGATGTGTACCCACCACAGCTGCCACAAGAAAAGCAATCCAAGCCAAAAAACATAAAAACCTGTAAATATTTTCATGGTTAGATTCAATTCAAAATCATGAATCATTTTCATTTTCTAGTCTAAGTATTTGCAAAATCTGTCTTGATTATTCGTGTGACTGACGTTCATGTAATATCACTTGAAATCGTTTATATTTCAAATACTATTAAATGGTATAAACTATCGATATTTCTGATGTTAGATAATAATAGAGTGGGTACCAAAACACAACCATGTTTGGGTTACATGTTTAGCATTAACATATCACTTAATGTGAAAGTACATTGCTTGAGAGTCTTTCAATTTTATAATCAAGTAATTTACTCGCTCAGTAATAGATGGCTGACATGTGTATTTGTGATGATTTTTCAAGCTCAAATATGTTCATCTAATAGTTAATAAAGTCCCGATAGAGGAAACCTACCAAAACGTTGTGTTTTCGCATCCGTTCTTACACGATAATATGCATTTCTTTTAAGATTGTTTAAAACCCATTACTGCCCACTGTCGACATTTGTCGACATAAAATTTAATAATTTAGTATAATTTTTTTCTCATGGGTTTTGTGATATTTGTTTACAACGATAACTTTCGTGGATGAGTTGGCAACTACTTCAGCGACGGCAGCAGAGTGACCATCAGTTTTCCTCCACAGAGCTTGGGGAGTCATTGTTGTTCACACGTGTTTGCATTGTGTTTGCATCGTGCGCTATGGCTGCTAGCAATAGGTATGTTTTTTCGTATTATCCTAAATCTTAATTAGGTTATTTTTATGTGTGCATAAATAGCACATGTTGGTTATATTTACGCTATGTTCACTTTCGTTGAATGGTTGTTATCATCTTCTACGTACGTCGTTATAATTTAGTGTCGACATTTGTCGACAGTGAGCACGGACGGGTCCACTGTTTTCATCACCGGCCCTGTTACGATATCAGTTGTATAATTTTTCCAGGTTGACTGTAGAGCAGATCGCTTGTATATTAGAAGAGACAGACGACCTCTTAGATGCAATTGTATACACCGAGCCTCCTGAGAATGTTCTTCTAAACGATGGGGATAGTGATGCAGATGAACCTGTTGGAGATATGAACAAACTTTCTGGTAATCAACTTTGGACAGGTGCAGTGCTGGTTTGCTCCAAAATCACCGATAAGGGAATAGTGCATTTGAGACAGGGTGAACCAGATGATGATGCATGCGATAATGTTGCAGCTGTTTCAGTGTCCGATGTGCCTCAGTTTGATTTTGGAAGTCCTCCGCAGAAGCGACCAAAATCTGAAGCGTCAAAAAGCAAAGATCCCGGTAGTTGTGTTCAAATCGAGAGTAAACAAATCAAGACTGGAGTAAAAGTTATACCTTCACATCAGAGAATAAAGTCTCAAGTTCGTAAGTGGGAAAAGAGTGACATCGGAGACAAACCTTCGATCGAGTTCACACGGCCCGACTTTCTTCAAAATGATTTCACACCGGTACAATTGTTCGAAATGTTTTTGGACGATGAAGTTATTGAATTTATAGTTCAATCCACAATTGAGTATGCTGTACAGAAGGGAAAACCTGCATTTACGTTGTGCAAGGATGAACTCAAACTTTTCTTTGCAATATTATTCCTTTCTGGATACAATGTAATGGCTAGAACCAGAATGTATTGGGAATTATCTGAAGATGTACATCACGCAGGTTTTTCGAAAGCAATGTCAAGGAATAGGTTTGAAGAAATACTGCGATACATACATTTTTGTGACAATTCAAAACTAGACGCTGTTGATCGTTTTGGGAAGATAAATGAGCGTTGGCTTCAATTTTATCCAGGTGATACATATCTCTCAATTGACGAGTCAATGGTGCCACATTATGGGAGACATGGCGCCAAACAGCACATCCACGGGAAACCCATTCGCTTTGGTTTCAAAGTATGGGCATTGTCGACGCGTCTTGGATATCTTATTCAAGGAGAGCCGTATCAAGGTGCTGCGGCGGGAAATGCAATACCAGAATTGGGAGTAGGTGGCTCTGTAGTCATGGATTTGATATCCGAACTTTTGGCTCGTTCACGGCTCTCTTTGTTTTTTGACAACTATTTTACTTCCATTCGTCTGATGGAACATTTACAAGCAAACGGTCACGATGGAACTGGTACGGTTCGCCCAAATCGTGTAGAGCGGGGAAGTTACCATCAACTAACAGACAAAAGTACTGGCATTACTCTTGTACGCTACCATGATAACAACATCGTTACAGTAGCAACAACTGTCGCGGGTGTGTCACCTCTGGGACATGCAAGGCGATGGAGCAATGCGGACAAAAAATACATTTCAGTTCCTCAACCTTCGTGTGTTGCTCTATACAATACTTACATGGGTGGTGTTGACCGCATGGACCAAAACATTGCATGCTACAGGATTAGTATCAGGAACAAGAAGTAGTATTGGCCAATGATAAGTTATCTGCTTAACGTTTCCATGAACAACGCATGGCAACTTTACCGCCTGACTGCTAAAGGAAAAGAAGATGGGCTTGATCTGCTCTAATTTACGAGGTATATAGTACGGAATTATATGCAGTCGTACGTGAAAAAACGTCCACTAGCAGGAAGGCCAAGCATTAAAGTCTCATCCAGAGTATTGCCTGAAGTGCGATTTGATGGCACATCACATCATTTGGAAACTGTTTCCAAGCAAGTACGTTGCGGACATTGTGGAAAGGCTACAAGGAAGAAATGTAAGAAGTGCAATGTCGGATGCCATATACAGTGTTCAGAGGCATTACACACACAGAAATAGATCAGCAACAATTACACAAAGTATGCATTGTTTTCTATTTCCAAAATTTAATTATGTTTTTATTTAGTTAGGTTCGAAAGTAGCAACTCAATTCAGAAATAATTGATAGAATTTTATTATGTACCACTGCAAATGTAAAAATATGAATGAGCATTGTAATTTCTTGTAAATATGTTCATGTATCAATATAATCTGAATGTCAAACAATAAAAATATAAAGTTTGTGGAATTTCGTTGTAATAACTGCCCATATATTTAGTAAAATAATCATGTTTATTAAGGTTTTGTTATTCAGTATTGATGGTGCCATCCGTGCTCACTGTCGACATTTGTCGACATGCTAAAACTAAAAGACTATTGGTCGAAAAAAATAAAAATCATTATTTTGGCATTATTTTAGACAAACTACAAAAGGGTTTCAAAGGATACAAGAAATTTCGAAAAATAAATAATTTGGGCAGTAATGGGTTAAAGCATCAACATAAAGGAGAGCCAATAATCCTTCACAACAAAGATCATCTGTTCGGGGTTCAATAAATCTACCTAATGAAGACGAGACAATTAACACTCGTGGGCAATTTGTTGCAACTTGGAAATTAGTTCTAGCATACAAAGACAAATAAGAGTTCCGGAACTTGTGAGAGAAAAGTCGTGTGTTTGTGGATTCCAACAAAAAGCGAGTGGCTTCAAAATATATAATACTCTCTTTGAATATCTAATATTCTTTGTTTACAATGTCTTACTTAGAGGTAAGGTAGTAAACGGTGGTTATAGGGATAATAGTCGATTGGACATTTCCACTACGACACGAAATACGTTTAAATCGATTCATTTTACGGATAATTACACAAAAATCTGCAAAACAAACTGAAATTGCCTTATGGAAAAGAAAGTAAAACATACTTTACAAGTACATACTTTACTTCACACTTTGAAGTGAAGTATATGAAAATTTGAATACCGCAATTTATCTTATTATAATTTTGCACTACAGGTAATCGTTAATTTCCATAGGTAAGTTTAAAAATTATTTTTGAAAATTTGGTCGGTAACCAATTTCAGAAGCAATATTTCTCGAATGACTTGACAACACGCACGGGCAAACCTCTTTCATTTATCTTGCAAGTGGGTAGCTGAGATATTTAATAGAAGAACGATCATTAAAAGGCATAGCTTTCTCATCCACTATAGCCCCTTCTTCCATTTTTTTATTAATTTAATCTGTACAGATCGTCAAAATGCCGCACACGTTGTATCTTGGTAGGCAACACAGTAAACTGCAAGCAGACGATAAGCCAGCTACGAATAGTTGACGTATCAACATGGCGGATCGCGTTTTGAGCGCATCGCTAAGATCGCAACTTTGGAAGTCTCTTCTTGCCTTCAATTGAACGCATTGAAATGCAAGAACTTGCAGGAGTCATTAGATAAGTAACATTTGGTGGAAAAAGTCCATTTTGCGGGGAAATGATTCTCCTTGCACTGTGAATTGATCTTGCTTGGCTTTATATTAGCCTGACTTGGACAGTGGAAGAGAGACGAACAGCCATGTCTATCTGCGTACTAATAGTGTGTTTTCTTTTAGAGGTGGGACTTTGTGAGCATTCTCGATATAAACCTCTACTTATTAATCACACGAGGGGTGTGCATCACAAACTGTCAGTACGAGGTAAATTAAGCAAGAAGTACTTTTTATATTAGATGTGGGATTTCAGTAATTAAAAATTTAGAATTCTTTGGGTAGGCAAGGTAATAGATCTATAACCTCCCCCCTGCCTGTACTTTTGGCGTTACAGACGGGTGATGCAAAAATATATGAACATCACAATTTGGCGATTTGAGTTTCTGACGTGGTTTTGTGGCCTACTTCACCAGTGGCGTACCATTTCAATTAGTCTCCAGTGTGTTCACTTAAGATTAATTTTGATACCACCATATGGTAATATAAATAATGGAAGGGAATAGCTTCAATAGTTTTTTTCCTCTACGAGTGTGATGTATGTGTGGGTGCACTTGTTTGATGAATACGTATGTATGCAAGTGTATGTGTACACAGACACAAACACACACACATGTATTCTCCCCTAAAACACTAATCACAATCAACATTAAACATACTTGGAGCTACTCAGAATACCCAAATCAGGAAAATTATCATAAATTAAAGATGAAATTGTAATTAATGGTAAGTAAATTTGGTCAAATAACCTTGCTGTAAACAAAAAATTGGATAGCTACTAAGCAATTGTTAGGAACAATATATAGGTACTTTGGCAGCGAATCCAACAGTGAATACATAATGACTTTGCCCTAACAAGAAATTCGAGAATTTTGTAAATTAGGCCAGTTTTATATTTGAACATTAAATACTACACGAATGAGCGAATTCTCACCTTACGATACATATTTAAGTGGCAGGAGAATTGCAAAACACCGTATATGAGATAGTGTGAATGTTACGAAATGCTGTAAGTATTATCTTCTTTACCAGTGTAAATTTTAATCTTGCAAAATTGAACGTTTTTATATTTTGGAACCAACAAATCTTAGTTACATTTGGTAACTAACGTTATGTTTCTTGGAGTAGAGAAATACAAAAAAAATTCTTCCTCGATCAAGTATGAAATATGTTACACACACACACACACACACACACAACTCCATTTTAGTGGCCGTGCCTAAACATGTTTTTCTTCTGCAAGCTTAATCATGTTAAAGTGATTGTCTGCTTCATGTAAGGTTGCACTCAAGGTCCATCTTTCAAGCACCGTGTAATCGCTCATCTGAGAACATTAATTCTAGCGTGCATAACTTGGATGTTTTAATCACATCCATTAACTCCAAAACAAATCCCTCACTTGCAACAAATCTGATCTATTGTTATGAGTACTTACAGCATTTCGTAACATTCACACTAACTCATAGACGGTGTTTTGCAATTCTTCTGCTACTTAAATATGTTTCTAAAGGTGAGATTTCGCTCATTCGTGTATATATGTGAGCAGACAATGTTATTCGGAGAGTATTATAAGACAAGCACAACTAGTTTAGAGTGAATTTTATGAGCTTATCTCTGTACATGGACTTACAGCCCTACAAATTCTTCACCACGGCTACCTCGCACTTCCTCGGTCAACTCTAACCTCCAACTATACTGTTGTAATCCCCTCTTACCTGGCATCTGAGGTCACAGGGATGCTTCAATAATACATTTTAGGTAGAACTTAATTGTATCTGTTAGCTGAACCTGCTCCGATTAAGAGGGAAGAGATATGGAAGGTTGAATTTAAAGGTTATTTACGCTTGTTCATAATTGGTAATGGAATGATGTACTTGTCCAGATGCTTCTTGCAGACCGAATTGTGACTAATGCCAAGGTACGATACGGTGACCCTTGGCTCACTGATCCGAGCAATCCCGCGCGACTGGCTGCATGCTTATACAGCCGTAACTTCGTGTACCGTCGTCGTAGTTTAGTAAGTGGTAAAGTGTCGTAGAGTAATCCAAGTGTAATCATAGACTAATGAGACGAATGAGAGTCAAATGAGAGCGAGCTCGGGAGCGAGCTTCCTTTATAATCTTTGGCTTCGAAAGGTTGTTACACCTTTCGAACACACTGGATATTGTCTAGATCCACGCATTTGCCTTTCAGTCATTGCTTCAAGGAAGTTACAAAGTTTGCGCATTCTTGGGATCGCTCGCTGGTCGGACAATTCCAGGAAATAAAAAAGCGTAAATATTCTCTTGACAAGGTTTTCTCGTATTTGTAATCTCCATATCTCTACATTCCCCTTGTTAAATTAATCGATCCACTCTTTGATGGTCGACCAACCACGTCCGGAGGAGGTTAGATTTAAAATTAGCATTTATTAAAATTCTAAAATCCGTAGAATACCAATACACCAAACTATTCACCAAAATATTCACATCATCAAAATATTGATATCACCAAATTATTCATATCTTCAAAAGATTCATAGCACCAAGCACCGTTGAGAAAAAAAAACACGTAGAGAAAAAAAAACACGTAGAGAAAAAAAACTGTGCCTCTTGTGTACTCAAAGATTAGGAGCGTTAACAAACGAAGTCTTGAGGCATATGAAAGAAATAATCGTGTAGTATTGACACATAACTAGCTTTGAATAAAACATGACAACACGATAACAGCTGGAAGAACACTGGTCATCACACAGTGAAAGAACGTCGCGCAACACACGTGAGTTTGTTTATTGTTTGCATAGTTCAAAGTACACACTGAAAACCACGCATAAGGTTGGGCGGAGAATTGAGCAATCGTCACTATGGCAACGCCTGATACTGCACATCGCCATAGGTGGAGCGTACTCGGCAGCAGACGATAATAACATAACGAAGAATCGTATCAGCGTACCTCACACAGGGCTTGAAAATCTAAATCCACTAAAATATACATCAGCATCCTCGGTCACAAACCTGGCGATGTATGCGACATATTCGCATACGAAATATGTGAACTTGACGTCATTTGAGCGAGGCCGAACACTGGAACACACTTGCGGCCGATGAAATTTTACCATGCGTAACACGTGAAGCCAGGCAAGCAATGTCAACACGCACTAAGTGGGAGGGGCTTCGCCGAGGTAGTTCTCCGTGACGTCATGGGAAAGGCAGTCTGTATCTCAAGCGTACGATGTCGCTGCGGGGCGGGAGACGTCCTGAGTAAAACGTTCCAGTACTGCAGCGCGGCCGGGATGATGGAAAAATCAGCCGATCGGTCCAGAGAGGATTGGGTCATTTGGTGCTGGAAGTCCGCAAGATCGTCATCCGGTCACTTCAATGAGCCTAGATCTCTCTCTCGAAAACACAGACAGGAGGTCGACATGGTGAATGATCCGGCAGCAATCGTGGCAATGATGATGAAACAAGCAAAAGGGGAAAAATTAGGAAAATGTAAAAGGGAGTGGAGCAGAGTTATAATAAATGGTTGCGGCTGATAAAGTCGACAGATAAAGGACTTTCAAATTAAACTGGGGAAGAATTTCGAGGGGGAGGGGAGGTATTATCTGATCGAAGTGACGGCGAAGGGGCACTACGCAAAGTTTTCAAGAGGGCCTGTTTATGAATGACAGGTTTATAAGAGGAAATTTTGCCGGGGGCAAAAGCGGGGGAATAGGTGTAATAGCCGGACTAGCCGGGATAGGGGCCGGCGGCATTGCTGGTTTCACTTGAGGTGTCGGAAGTCAACGTCCTTTCGGAAAAGTGGTGGTACATCGATTTGGAATATTTGTTTGTTGTTTCGTACCACAGGAGAAAGGGGCCGGGGGAAGAGGGGGTGGGGGAATAACTGTTGTCTCCGGGGCATGTGAAATTGATTGTAAAGCAATCGGGAAACTGACAGAACGTTTCTTTAATTGTTTTTGGGGTGTTGTGACACGTGATTTGGGGGAACAACAGCAAGATGTAATTAATAATACCAATAAAATAAGTATGACGATAAGAGCTATCACGATGGATGAGATAATAGCATAATGAGCGGGAGACATCTTGTGGTAGGAGTCTGAAATAAGAAAAGGAAGGGGAGTTAAGTGATAGTAGAACGAACTAAGTGATTACGAGACATTTCCGTCTGTAATATGTGTAAATGTCGTATAGAAAATAATTGCAAGAATTTTACATGTATTGTGGGCAAAGGGTTAAGCGCCTTCGATTCGCTGCTAACCAAAAAAAAAGTTGAAAAATAAGTGAAAAAGAATAAGCAATAGATTTATATAAAAGTTCATGGAAAAAGAGAGTAGGTTTTAATTTCATAGGATATGGTCTATACCATGTTGTATGCTATGAATAATTGAACTATAAAACCACTTGCCTGACACATTATTTTCCCAAAAGTGGTCCATATTTTACACATTTTTTTTATTGCGTGTTTGTAATGTACCGATATCGGCAATTAAGGAACAGTAATGAAATTTTTATTTTTGGGGTCAAAAAAGGTTACCAAACTATTCAAAAAACCTCCATAATTATTAACCCGAGTTAACTCGTACATACATGGAAAGTACTACAAATGTTTCAAAATAGCATATAAACTGTGGAAAATAAAATGTCTTCACATTTTAATGTTGAATTCCAGAGACAGATCCAACAGATGAAAGAAAATCTTTGTATAGTACTTTTTGCCACACTTCGTTGGTGTGGCGTACGAAGCAAGATGCTGATCAACACCACCCATTTTGCATTGTAATCGGCACCACTCGTGGTTTAAGTTTTGCTTTCTGACGTTGTGTTACAGTCGTTAATTTAACAGAATGGATGGTTGACAACAATGTCACATCCTTTTTATCTTTCCATTTCATGAGTCACTTTACCACATTGCAACCCTACTTCTTCATCTTACTTCAATTTGGCTGTTCTTAGAGCCTGTGGTACATCTTTCCTACTGCGTTTTAGTGTTCCAAATAGATCAGTCTTTTTTTTAAATGAACATATCTGCAAGTTGTGGTGAGTTATAATAATTGTCCATTGTCAAACAGTACCCCTTTCCCAACAAATCATATACCAAAGTAAAGATTTTGGAAGGCGACTGTACACCACCACAACTATCTGTATCTGTGTCTTCAGTACACACACTGTCCACTGTTGTATCATTTCCACTCAGGTCCATTTCCTCCTCCTCCTCCTCCTCTTTACTGTTTGTAAGCTTGTCGTCGCTCATCTTGTCGTTCTTCACACGATGGAAAACACTAAAACATGAACAGAATGTATTCACAACACAAAAACGCTCTGTAAGTTTTGGCACTACACTCACACAACGACCACAAGTACCACTGGAAAGGTGACAAATACGTAGAGTCATAGGGAATCCGGTAGATGGCAGCAAGCTATCTACACCTTCCATCTAGTGGCCAAAATGAGAATTAACACCTTTTAAAGCTCAAACGAGTCTGTTCGGGTAGGCAGAAAAGTGCACTGCAGTTGCACGATTTTAACGAGATAACTCGGGTAAATAATATGTAAAGCAAAAACAAATTCCGAGTTAACTCTGGTTAATCAGGCAAGTGGTTAAAGGAGAGAGTGGGAACATTTGCCTATATTTATTACATGTTTTGTTAACATATTTAGTGCATTGCAGCTTTCAAAGAAGCAGTTCGAGTTACACCTGAGCGTAAATAAATATTTGCTATGGCAAAAAACCAAAAGTTCAGCAAGTTCTACGCAGTTCATTTGTTCTTTAAGTCGTTCATCTTGTTCTATCTCAGTTCGTTCTTTGTTCATTTCTTTGTTCTCTCTTTTTTTCATTTGAGCGTATATGTACCAGCAAATTGGAAAAAAATATTTGCTAGTTAGAACCATAAACGCGCTTGGTACTTATGAGTCAAATCAGCTAAATTATATGTTCTGACTATTACTATGCGTATAATCGCAAATTATAAAAATGGCATTAAAATATCAGGAGGAATTAATTATTAGGCAAAGGATTTATTATAAAGTTTCCGACGATTGGGATAGCATTCTGTAATCCTGGGATTGGTAAAATAAAATGAGTTCGTTCTGATGCAGAAGTGCAGTGCGAGCACGGTAAGTGAAGAAGGGGAGAGGGGGTAAGCGTGGGAAAATTCTGGATCATGGTATGTTAGCATGTGCAATGTACGTAGCGAGGAGGCTAAAGAGAGTGATAACGGTGTGGAGTATTAATGAATGTTAGTGTATATGTTAGTGGGGTTTTCATGGCACTAGTCGTAGCGGGCTTTGAGCCTAGAAACCGTAATCGTGTCGGTTTTTTATTTGTTCATGCCGTCGATGAAAGTTACTATATAGGAATTCTCGTTAACTTTTCGAAGAATAGTTTCTTTGTATAAGAGAACACAAAAGCTTTTGACACGCCAGGAATCGGAGTGGCATCTAGGATCCACACATGTTGGCCTGGTGAGTACTGTATTTGCCTAGAAGTGCGGTCTGTGTACTGTTTCTGTTGGTCGAAACATTTGTGTAAGTTGTCATGAGCGTATGGATGTCAGGAGTTCAGGAGTTCAAGTTCAAGTCTTTGTGCGTTTGTTTGGGAGATATTGTCAGGGTTCGAAATAAGGACTGCGTCTTCTAGGATCCTTGGGTTGTAACCAAACAAAGTAAAATATGCACTCTGACGTAACCCAGAATGGATTGTAATATTGTGGCTAAACGTGGCACTAGCTAAATAATCACACCACGAATCCTTTCTCTCCAACACAAAAACTCTGCACAAAAACTCTCATTACTTTCTATAAATAGCTAAATGAACTCTCAACTAGCCCATTCGTGAAATGTGCACAAGTGTCTACATATTTTAGTTTTACGCCTGTAATATTAGCTAACTCCCGTAAAAGTAAGCTTGAATTGGGTGTTGAGCGATCTAAATAAATAGTTTCTCAACTAGAGTTGTTGCTATGTTTTGTGCATCATGATTAGCCAAAGGAGCTGTAATGACGTATCTAGTGCAACTATCAACTTCTGATAGAAAATATTTGTATTTGTGCGTCTTAGTAGAGACTAAAGGTCCACAGACGTCAAGATGCATTCGTTGAAAAGGAAGTTGGTCAAATTGAAATGTCTGGAGGGTATGGGGTTTAGAACCTTGTGGTATCTTTGAGATCTGGCAAGGGATGCAATGTCGAACCTTATCATACACAAATTTCTTCATATTAGGGAAAATGTAGCCCATAAGCATTTAATTATATGACTTTCGTGCGCCTAGGTGACTTCCTTTCATTTTATGTGCATGAATAAATCGAAAACTTGATTTCTTAATGCGTGGGGAATACAAAGCTTATCCCGACAACCAGTTTTGATTTTATTAGTCCTGTATAAGACGCCATTTTTGAGTACATAAGAATAGGAAAGCTTTTCTAGCTTAGGATTACTAGCTTGATCTTTGTTTTCTAAAATATCAAGAATGTCTCTTAAATAGGGCTCTGTGCTAATATAAAGAAACTTCTGCTTGAGTATGAAATATATGATGAAGAAACAGGGCATCATCATCATCATCATTATCATCATCATTCTTCTTGTCAAGATTAGTCTTTTCAAGCGGTAAGCTTGCACGGGAAAGTGGATCCGCAAGTTCATTTTTACTGGCGCTGACATGCCTTATTTCGAAATCAAAATTTTGAAAATAAAGTGCTCGTCTTCCCAAAATAGAACTATGGCTTTAAGTTGAACGACATTAGGATAATCCTTTGTTCTCTGTGAGAACCATAAATCGTTGATTCATAAGAAAAAAATTAAAAGTTTTCAAAACATAATATGCACCTGCAATTTTGAGGGAAAATGTGTCAGCTTTTTTCTCTCCTTCTGTTAAGGCTCGTGAACAATAAACACAAGGATGTAAATTTCCTTCTTCGTCAGACTGTAACAGCGCTCCACCAATTCCTTCACCGCTTGCATCTATGAACACAAATCAAGGGCGCTTAGGGTCATAAGAGCGGAGGTTAGGGGCGGAAGTTATCATTTGTTTTAGTGTTTCGAAACTTTTCTGGTGTTCGTCAGTCTTTCAAACTTGACATTCTATTTTAGAAGCTTGAATAAACATTCTGTCGGTCCTGCAAATCCTTGCACAAATCGCCGAATGAAATTTACAAGTCCTGGAAAACTACGAAGCTTGATTTTGGTGTTACGAGTGGGATATTCCAAAATAGCTTTAAGAAAATGTTAAGAAATCTTAATTCCCTTTTCAGATACCAGGTTACCGAGGACTTTTACTTCAGTAAAGGCTAGCCTACACTTAGAGGGTGACAATTTAAGGGATGCTTTTCTTAACTTTTGAAACACTCTGTCCAGTATGTTAATCATGTGTGGGAGATTTGAGCTGTAAATAATGATGTCATCAGTATAGACAGAAAGTTCTGAACTCTCTATTCCACTAAGGGCAAGTTCGCTTACGTGGTTCATTACACCGGGGGATGTTTTCAATCCCTGACATAACCGAGCATATTTAAAAGTACCAAGATTGTTAATGGAGAAGGCGGTATTGTCCTTAGAACGCTCTGTTAATGAAACTTGAAAAAATGCACTGGACATATCCAAAATGGAGTAGTATTTCTTACAAGCCATTTCTGCCATGATGGTAGGGATATCTGGGGTTTGTAAAGATATCGGAGCTATGATTTCATTCAAAGCGCGGACGTCATAAATAAAACGGTAAGTTCCATTGGGTTTCTTGATTAATAGGACTGGGTGTTGATAGGGACTCCCTTCACAGCGTTCTATAACACTTTGGTCTAGTAATTTCTGAATTTCCTGTTTCATGGGTTCTCTGTAATGAAAGGGTGTAGGGTAAGTTTTGGCATACACTTGGGTGTCATCTGTCAGCTTGATGTCATATTCCAAAACATTAGTTTTAGTTAATTTATCCCCTGGCAAGAGAAAAATATCTGCATACGTGTATGCGAGCTTTAGGATTTCTTCTCTTTCTTCTTGGGGAATATCAGGGTTAACTGTGAGGAGGGAGGGGTCAAATTTCTGTTTACGTTCACTGATATGTTGTTTTACTTTGCTATTTTCATTACAAGCGAATGAAAATAAGACATTTTCGCTGTTATTTTACCACATGGAAGTGACGTCATTTAAAATTTCACATGTCGATATTCCGCCTAATGTCGTGTCAGTCTCCAAAGTGATTGTGCTTTCAGTAGGGTTGTGTATGTGAATGACAACTGAGGGTCTACTGTAGCATTGGAAAGAACTACTGCATGCTGAGTCATAAGGGAAGCAGATGGGGTAAAAAGTACAGGTTTAGGATTGTTAGGTGTCGTAGTGGTAATGTTCAAAGTGATATAAGTTTTTGATCTTGGATTTAACTGAATTGTGTTTGAAAGTGTAGCTTTCCCCATATACGAGTAGTGTAAAATACTATAGGATAAGGACAACAAATGAAGAGCCCATTTGATTAACAGACCCGATTTGGCTACACTTAAAACTATGTCAAGATGCCCATATGGGTCAATTGCCCCAAGTGTGCTATGCTGTCAATCCCAAGAATCCTGAATCCTAGTGTACAAATGAAGAACCCTCAATAGATTAATTTGGCTATACTTAAAATTATGTCAAGTTGTCCATATGATATTATTGCTTACAGTGTGCCACTCTGTCAAAATACCAAAAATCCCGAATTCTAGTGTACAAATGAAGGAGCCTCAACAGATTGATATGGCCATGTGTGCAAAAGCTGAATCTGTGAGATTGTTGTCCATAAGCCTGTCAAAAATATGCCCCTCTTGATATTGTTATGGCTACACTTAAAACTAAGCCAAAAATGCTCATAAGCGCCACCAACACCCACCCAGGAACACACATCCACCCATGCACATACATATTTACTTCCGGTCCACTTCCGGTCCACTTCCGGTCCACTTCCGGTTTAAGTTCAGAGAATTAATATGCAGAGTCTTTATAGAATTGCTCTGTGACTCTCATTTCTTACATCATAAACATATGATTTTTCACCTATGAGAATAACACTACATATGGTGTCATCAGGGAGTGTATCATGGAATTCACAGATAATTTTAATGTTTGTCCTGTCATTAACCACAACTTGTTTCCTTTTTGAGGTGTTGATGACAAACATGGGTCTCTGTGCTTTGAATTCATCTGGTGAGTAATACATGTCTGTATTCCCGGTTGTAACTCTTTTGTATGGTGTATATGCCTCGTATAATTTGAGGAAATCATCCTTGGACATGTTTAAATTATAATTTTCTCTACGAAACACCTCATTTCTGCCATTTTTAAGATATATGTTCTTGATGTTGCAGCTATCAAACTTACTTGATTTTTTTTCCTGATTATTGTGTCTTCCAGTCTGAAACAGTACTACTACAAAATCTGGCATGTCATATTGTATACTGGAGAATGAGTTTGTAGCATCAAATTCATAATAGCTACCAGTGGCAGGCTTCTGCACACATTGATATGTATAAAATTGTAAAGGCACCTGTGGATTTTTTA
This sequence comes from Lepisma saccharinum, assembly GCF_977018435.1. Classification (NCBI taxonomy): domain Eukaryota; kingdom Metazoa; phylum Arthropoda; class Insecta; order Zygentoma; family Lepismatidae; genus Lepisma; species Lepisma saccharinum. The sequence continues at coordinate 51,595 of NW_028143344.1, forward strand.
GAATATCTGCTTTATATTTAAGAGCATAACTGACTTCATATTCAACTACTGGAATTCTTATCTCCATAGTCTGAATAAGGCATTTGCCCTCATCAGGTAGAGTATTAGGCAGAATTGCCCAAGTAGAATTTAATGTACTGTACCTCATCAAAGCATTATTATCATTAGCAGCTCTTCTAAATGTGATTCTTAAACCACCCTTCCACATAATATCTTTGTAATCTGAGAAGAATCCTGGCAACAGGCGCATGGGGAACAGCACTGTGTGGCTTTTAGATATAATTTTATCACCAGCCTCAAATCCACCTATTTTGTAGTAAGAAGCCTCGGTCTTGAAAAATTTTAGTGTGGCTAAAGCTGTAGAGGTAATACCAGGGTAATCTACTCTGTTTATAACAACACCATGTTTTCTGATCTCAATTTTAGAGAACAGATGTGGCACAAAATTATCTACCAGTCTTATATTTGAATTAGCCGGATAATCTGTACCTCGGCTCGATTTAGTTTATTTTACTTCGCGTTTTGTGCCTCTTGGCTAATTTGCGAAGATGGGGATGAGTGATGAAATGATGAAATGGATGAAAATGGACATTCACAAACAACCATACCCGACCGGGATTCGAACCCGGGACCCTTGGATAATTTGTACCATCGAGCTTTACAACATCAAACTTGATGTATAGATCTGCTCTGTGGGGGTGTATAAAGCCATCTCCTACATCAAGATCAACCTCAATCTCTGTGTTGGGTTGATTTAAATTTGCAAGGGTCCTCCTGTTTGGGGGGAATGATTGTAGCTCATAACTCTCAATATTTTCCATTTTTTGTATGTATTTTTATTTAAATATTAATTTCTATGATTGCAGTTGTTGTGGCTCCAGCAAAATCAACTAATTCTTCTTTTTCATTAGTGACCATCAATTCAATGTTATCTATTCTATTATGGCACACAGGAAAATATAATGTTGGTGATGGAGTGTAGATGATCGGCTCCATAAATTCAGAGTTAGGTTTGAATGTTGCAATGATGCCAGTTTGTTTGTGAGTGCCTATGACATCTGATTTGGTGATCATACCCTCGGCCACATTACAGTGAATATTTAGAATTTCTATGGCTAAGAATTTAGGTATATTAATAGCAGTGTGTTTGATGGCTGCTTCAAGTTTTGTGTTGTTCTCAAAACCTAACAGCTCTCCTATAGTACCCAGATCTACTGTCTCTGTAGCAGATACAATTTCCACTCTGTGAGTGACAGAATTTTGAGTTAATACTATATCTCTGGGTAACTGAGCATTTCAAGTAGACAGATTATACTGCACTGGAGTGATGACAATGTTTTGGTCACTAACTGCAATCTTGTTGTTGTGATGTTTAATATTAGGGATCAAGTACATGCCATAAAATGCTATGAGAGCTATTGTTTTGGGATACACTATATCATCATGTAATCTAAGTTTCAATATTGAATTTTGCCTGGTGAGATGGAATACTCCCATGATGCATCAGATACCACAAGGCCTTTTGAAAATCTTCAATTGATGGTTTATTTATTTGAGACAGATATCTAAGAACAGATAAACACAGATGTCCACAATTAACATCTTTGAAATTTTGAACACGGGCATTATTGTAATAAAGATTAGTTGATTTTAGATATTTTACTAAATTTTCAGGTGGAACACCTCCAAATGAATCAAACACAAATGCCTCATTGTTTAAATATTTAAGATAACAGATCCAGTGAGTGCCCTGATTTTTGTTCTTATCCAAATTAACTATGCCACACTCTCTGTTGAGTGGTTGTTCTGGTAAAGAATCAGACATGTACACACCTCTAAAATGTTTGATGCCCAGTGGCTTGTTTAAAGCTTCAATATCTTGGTTTGCAAGCGGCTCTTCTTTTTTTAAACTTATTCATGGCTCTCTTAACACCTTTGCCTTGTTTCTCTATGGCCAGATTATGGCGCTTCAATTCATCTAATTCTGCCTTATTCTTTTTGGCATCTATTACTGTTTTTGCTATGGCAGCTGATCCCCCAGCCAAGCTCCCCACAGCCCCCAAAGCTGCTAAAATAGCTGGGATACTAAATATAAATCCACCTATATCTGATTTTTTCTAGTTTGCTGTAATTTTTTTAATTGAGGGGTACTAAGTAATAATTTCATACCATGGCCCTTGTCAACACAAGAATTTTTTTCTTGCGCTGCTTTTTGGTTAGAAGGCTATCAATAGTTTTAAGAGATTTAAGACCTGCATAAGGTATCTGATATATAACACCCTTGGCCTTCATCCTAGGTTTATTATATACATATTCTGGGTTTACATAGCTTAATTAAGTGGCTTTAATTTATTTAATTTATCACAACCCCACCCCAGTTTTTGTTTGGTGTTCATAGCTATGTTGGTCCCCAATGCTGCTATTCTCTCACCCAAAGAAGCATCTTTGCTTACAAATCTACCAAATGCAGCTTCTTCTAATTTTTTGTCTACCACATGTCTCTTGTCAAGATCAGAATGTGTGTTGTATGCTATGTCATGGTCTCTACAAGCAGCATCTAGAGGATTAACACCAGGGTCACCTCTGTTTAATCTATGGTCCAATTTTGTAACGGGACCACAATACTGATAGCCTGGTATGTGTAGTTCAAATGGCAGCTTGTTTATGATGTCATTAACCACCCCCGACCCTCAGAGATATTCCAAAATTTGGGGGGTAGAGTATTAATAATTTTTATAAGATATCCAATGCCCTTAGTGTCATTCACTATAAAATTAGACAATTTGGTGCTTATCATGTCCATAATTCCAAACTTTTTATTGTAAAAATTGTGGTTGCCAGCATTTTCTTCCCCAGCTATCACCAGCAACCTATCTACAAGTTTCCTGACATCATCAACCCAGACAAATTCTTTAGACAGGGTGTTGTATTGTTTTATTCCACTACCTGTCTTGATCTGTGACCATATGGGCTTGATTAAGTTGCTGTATTTTGCTCCACTGCTAGGCTTGACTCTTTTTTTGTGTGGGATCATTGTTCTGGTATAGAGCATCTGACTTTATTAATATTTCTTTGTAGTGCTCATAGTCTTGATCTGTATAGTTGCCAGGCCGTTTCCGAGTCATCAGTTCCCACAATCCAGGTGTGCCAGGATACTTAACAAAAGCACCTCTTTCTCCAAGATGAGATTCTGAATATACAATTAGATCATCTCCCATAAATGTTACTCTAAAATTGCCAATTCTATGTATGATGCTACCATCACGCTCTGTGTCAGCATATAAACCAAAAACCTCATCTTTGTTGTCTTTTGGTGTGCTTAAATATTTTTGAGCAAGAAGACCCAATTCAATAGGATCCTGAGTAGCTTCAATTCTTCGAGGAGCAGCAGAACTAGGTGTATGAATACTAGAAAGTGGGGTGATTGGATAATCTAATATGTTCCTAGCAGCTACAGGTACAAGCTCTGTGGTCAATTTTTGATTTTGCTCTGTAACAGTTTTGATATTTTTACCTAATTCACTTATAGCATCAATAATAGGTTGTTCTGTTTCCTTGTGTTGTTCATAGATTCCTCGGGTCTCTGATTTCCATCCCTTAAATCTTTTTACAAGATAATCTCTTAATTTAAGATCATCAATAATTGGCCTTTTCATGGTTACTTATATATGATTCAATGTCTAGAAAATTGTTAATTTTATTACTGTATTTACCACTATTGGGTTTCCTTGTCATATCAATTGTGACAAACCCATAGCTGTCCTGGTTCCAGCACCTACTGCAAAACTTGGAAAAATCATTGTAGCTCAAGTCACCACCTACATATTCATCATGTATGTGTTTGAGGTTGGTATGATCTTGATGAAACACACATATAAAATTGCTGTTGTCTCGGATCAGCTGCTTCGGTATTTTAGAAAAAGTCTGTGCCAGGTAGAAGCAATCTATGTTTTTGTGTCGGCCCTGTGTAAAGAAATTTCTAACCTTGTTTTGATTATCCAGTATAATGTCATCAAACACAACATCAGAGTCATCAAGACAATCATGAAGTGGCTTAACATCTGGTTCAAAAGTGGCTATATCCAGTCCATCATATAGCTTCATCAGCTGCTGATATTTTAATTGTTCCAAGCTCTTAGAGAAGACATCCAAGTGCCTGTTTTTCCAGTCTAACCAGTTGGGTGCCAATAAAAAGTTATCAATCATTAGTGTAGTTTTACTACAAGCCGATGGCCCAACAATAAGACATCTAATATTATCAGGCAGCAGCTTGCCATTTCTCTTAATCTGCTGTTCAGGCTCTGGCAGTCTTTTTATAACATCCCAGGTGTTCATAGTATCACTTTGTCTGCCTCGATCCAGCTGTGTTCTGGGAGACCTAGCCATTTCACAAGTGTCTTCTTGCCTTTTCTGCGGATGATTTTTTCTATGAGATATGTGTCAGGCTGTTTAGTTTTGCTGAGTTCTTCTTCATAAAACCTGCCTTTGAGAATTTCTCCTCGGTGGTCTTTTATTATATATGTGTATCGGGTCCCAGGTTTAACTTGAACCACTGTAAATAATTCAGTGCTCCAGTTTCTGGTAAAGCCTCTTTTGAATATGTGCTTATATTTGCTGATTCTTCCTTGATCACCTACCTTGTATTTGGCTTTTCTTGTTGTTGATTGGTATCTAGGATAGTAAACAGTGTTGATAAATTTCTGCTCATCAGATGAAGTTATCTCAGAGGGTTTCATGTTGATTGTTGTGTGAACTGAGTTCTTATATCTATCTAAAATTTCTGATAGGATACTGAGCCATTTATAATTACCTTGAAGGGTAAATTGTTTATACATACGATTTTTAGGGTTTTGTTGAATCTTTCTACAATAGAGGCCTTGAGATCACTGTAACTCGAGTAATGTTGTATTTACTGGCTTTTAATAAATTGTTGGAACACCAAATTATAGAATTCTTTGCCATTATCTGTTTGTAGATAGCGCGGTGATCTTCAACTCTGATTGATGATTGTCCTGAAGGCTTCTGTAACACATGCTCCAGTCTTGGATTTGAGTGGCACAGCCCAGGCATATTTTGAAAATGTGTCTATGACAGTGAGTAGATACTTGTAGCCCTTGTTGATTTTGTCTAAGTTTTTCAGCTGTCCACTTGCCATCTCAACCAAGTCACACTGCCATAAATCACCTATGCCTTTTGTGACTACTGGCAGTCTCTTATAATTATGTCTGGCTTGTCTGTGTAATTCATCAACAATAATTTGTCTAGACATAGTATGTAAATAAGTATATTGCAACTATAGGGTGTTCAGCAGCTGATACTACAAGATTTTCTAAATATAATTTGTCTCCTATTTGTATATTAAATTCAAGAGAACCATCATCTTCAGCATAAGAAGTTTCTAATGTATCGGCGTCTGTAAAATCCTCTAACTCTACACTGGTGACCTTTGGTTTGTTGTCAGCATTTGTTATCGATAAAGTAGGGTAGTGGTGTGCCTGTGGTTGTAGCCAATATTTGATCTTGATTGGGCTAAGTGTGCCCCCAAACAAAAAACTGGTAATAAAATTGTATGTTTAGTATTCTCGATTTGGCCAGTTATTTCTTTTTCTGCTGTAAGCAATCTACTTGCTACAGATTCAAGATGCTCATTGATTGTCCTAACAATCTCATCGTGCCCTGGCTTGATCCTTATGACCACAGAAAGTTTCTTGTATTGTTGGACAATCTCTTGTAGCTGGGTGGCAAAAACTTGTCTTCTGATATCCTCAAACAAAGCATAAAGTTCATTAATATGTTGATTAGCTGGTAGAGTGGCCACTGTCTGAGTAAGTTGTTTGATCTCTGTCTGGATATTCTTGATATCTTCTGATTTCAATATGCGATCCACACCTCTCTTAATATTTTTAAGTTCCTGTGATGTAAGCAGATTTCCTACAGTATTCTGCAAAGATTCAAGTGCCAATTTCACATTATTTAATTCAGAAGCATCAGCCACACTTCGCATAGCACCTTGGAGCAGGGTTATGTCTGCCTGAGTAGGTGTTGATTGTTGTAAAATTTCAAGTTTTGTTTGGATATCATCGATCAAATGATGGAAATGAGATAGCTCAGATTCAGTGTTGAGGTTTTCAAGTTTGGTGATTTGTTGCTGGACACTGACAAGGGTATCTACAATACCAGGCAAGCGAGATTCTAGAGTTTCTTGTACATTTGTCAGATCACATTGTATTGTTGCTATTGTACCCTCAAGATGGCTTATGGTACTCTGAATTTTTCCAAAATCTTCATATGTTTCAAGTTGCAGCTCGATGTTGGCAACACTACGAGTTATAGCACTCAGAGCATCAGAAGATGGTAGGTTGTTCATAAAATTTTCAAGTGTCTCAATTTTATCTTTAACCTCGGCTATGGCATTGTTCAGAGGGGCCAGATTAGGTATCTGTAGTGATTGAATCTGTTCCTTTAGAGTGGAAATTACTAGATCAAAATCTTCTTGGGACTTTATGCTTTTGACAATTGTTTGGAGCTGTGTCTGGACATTATTAATCTGTTCTTCTAATTGTTGTTTCAATTGCTCAGAGTTGGTAGCCTGAGTCTTAAATTTGGCTTGAAGAGTTGCCACAGCCTCCTCTAAACTTTGAAAATTATCTTATGTAGCCAAGTCAGTATATTTTTGAAGCAGCGATTTGAGTTCTGAATCAATTTTAAGAAGAGGGTCCATGCATTGTGATTGTAAATTTGTAATTTCTAGTTGAAGACTGGCATTGAGTGGATTGTAAAGCTTGTAAATCACTTCTTAATTTTTTGACTCTGACATCAAGCATCATCACTGTGATCTTCATGCCTTGTTTGGCCAAATATATAATTAGGCATTTTTGTTTTAGTGGTTATATATTATAAAATATCTAATTCCTTATTCTATAAAAAAGGTATAAGCTTGTCATAGGATCCTGGGACCTCAATATATAAACAATCACCAGCAGAAACAGTATATACTGTGCCAGAAATCATGTTTGATTGCTTAATTCTATAAATATTTCTCTCTATTGAAACCTTGACATTACCCTCGGGAGTTGTAATAAATTGTAATTGACCACCTAAAGGTAATTGGTAATGATTTAAATTATTATTAAATATGTATAATGTTTTACCTGTTTTATCATCAACATCTGTAAGTATGCTGTTCAGATGAATAATTAACAAACCACTTAGTTTAGATATCATAGATTTATATCAGAAGAGGGTGCTGGTGTTGGCAGGTCCATAATAGCCTGTTTTTTGAACCCAAATAAGTTCATTGGCATGTTTATTTATTTCAAATCATGCTCTGTAAATGGGCATTGATTACCACTTCTCAAATCACAATGACCCCATGGTAGAGTATGTATGCCACACGACAAAATACATCTCTTATCATCATGTGGGTCCAAGGCCACTTTTCTTACAATATTTGTAGTCAACAAGTGATCCACACTCTGAATTCTGCATTCTGATGTTCTGATTAAACTCTGGATTTTGAGACAATGTTCATAATCTTTAAATTGGAGCTCTTTGTCAACAGTTTCTTTGCCAATGCCGTTGGCTTTTTTGGCAACAGTACCGCTACATGCTTCAAAACTGTACATCTTGGCCCTTAACCCAGCAAATCCTACAATAACATCACCAAGTGTCTCATCTTTTAACTTGCCAGGCACCTTTTTTGTTGTGGGGTTTAATTTTTGTATGTTCACTAGTATCAAAATATTTAAGCAATGCAGGCTGTGATATATCTTGATAAACATCTTCTGTCTGAATATCAAGAATAAAACTATCTGTGTAAAACTATCCATGTACATCAGTTTTACACAATCACCACAAAAAGGCATCAGCACATCATAATAGAGCTCTAGCATGTGTAATTTGGTCAATTCCAATATCACAGCCCCTACATAAAGAGGCTTATCAAATTTAATGTTTTTTTTTTCATGTTGAAGAGTGGCATATTGCCATCATAAATTCTTCTATAATTGAAATTAGGCTTTGCAATCAATTTTTTGCTCTGGCTGGGGTCAGTAATTAATTTAACATCAGTATGTTTTCTAACATTTTCTATAGTTTTGCCATACACTGAATTGACCATCAATTTAAACAAAGTTTTATCAAATTGGCTCATTGCTGATGTTCGAAGCTCAATGTTTGTATCAATATATGGCTTCAACTATCTTGAGTGCCTGAACCTTAAGACTTTGCCAACTTTGGTCACTTGAACAACATGATTCATTAGGAACTGGAGGTTTTTGTAATATATTATATAATCCTGTTTTGGCTCTAGAGTCATCATGAGCTTCTTCTGTTTAGAGCCAGGTGAACACTCAACCTCAGGAATTGGGGGCAGATCAGAAAATTTGTTGTGTAAATCATCAGGAATTGTCAGATCAACTTCTAAGAACAGGCCATAGTTACTGTCATCAAAATCCTGAAGATCTTCAATATTGAAATCTTCAACCCACTCAAGGCAATTTATCCATCATAGTATAACCATACAGGCTGTTGGCATCTACATACAGTATATTATTTGATGGCAGTGCTGGATCATAATTGGGAATATATTTGTTATTAGCTCTGGCATATCTTTGAGAACATTGCACCATGACTCCTCGTATACATTACTCCATAAACAGATACATATCTTGATCTTGGATCAGTTCCAATTGCATTTTAGTGTTTAACAACATTGCAGACCATGCTAGGACTGGAGCACTGTATAAATACATTGCATCCAGGTTATAATTTTCCATCGAAGATTTTCTAAATGCCTGAAGTATATCAGCTAAGAGAGTCACATCAAGTTTTAAATATGCCTTATGATAATCACCAAATGTCTGGCATTTTAAGTTGTCCCACATCAACTGGGCATGGTGATAATCATCATCAGTAATTCCAGATGCCCTGAGTTTACTGTAGAATGCTTGTTGTGAAGGCAGAGCACACTCATCAAATTTAGAAAAATCTGTAACATAGTCATATGTGTATACACCCTTCCGCCTAATTAATTTCAGGTCCTGATTTGGAAACAAAGTACATGTGATTTTGAATTGATGATCAGATAATTGACTGGCCAGTGTAGCCAGGCTAGCCGACAGAGTTCTGTGGGAATCAAGAAATGTTAAGTGAATGGGAACACCATTAACTTTAATTATCTTGCTAATAGCAATATATTTCTCATCATTTTCTGCTAAAATATTTAAATTCTGCTTGTCAAACCCCTCGTACCTGATCAGATGATGAAAATCATAATTAGATGCACCATGGCAAAATATAGGGACAAATTTTGGTCTCTGGATCTTAATGTTACAGCTATTACACAGGGCCATTTTGAATTTACCATCTGTATGAGAATGGTGATGCAACTTGATATTTGTATCTGAAAATTCAGAATCACATATCGGGCATTTTTCTGCATTGTTGAAATCTTCAATCTGATCCTCTGTTAAAGGCAACATAGGTTTAGATTTTAATAAGACATTAGATGCTATGTCATGGCATTCATTTTCTATTCTATGTGCAAATTCTTTGATGGCATCTGGTCCCATATATAAATATTCTTCACTAACAACACCATCCTGTACAACAACATAATAAAAACTAGAAGGCTCATTTAACTGGTATGATGTAATTGAAGATTCATCAGGATCTGGGCTGCAGAATGCAAGTGGTTTGAGGTTTGATTCAAAATCACAGACTATATATGCTGGGTGTTCCAACAAGACTTCACATTTTTTGAATTTGGCATTTTCATTTGGCTTAGGCATAAGCATATGAACAGGTTTATTGTTGCCACAGTATTTCAGATACTCAATTAACTTGTTTTTAGCAATTTCTGCATTCTTTTCACAAACACCATTCACCATTTTTCTACCATCAAATACAGTCAAACATCTTCTGCACAACTTGAATATTGTATTGGATTTGCCTTGTTGTTTTCTGACTAAAGCTTCAAGACTGTGTATCAGAGTGTAATTTTGTGTGCCATCCTCTTCAATTAAGGGCAGATCAATCGGGACAGCAGAATCATCATGAAGTGTACTGATTCTGAGAGGTACTATCAAGCAATTGCCACGGCCAGTAGAACAAATAAAAACATTAATAGATAATTGTTTACCATTGATATCTCTGACCTTTTTTTCAAATTTATCAATATTCTGAACAAACATTGGACATTCTAAACCCTCCATAGCATCATCAAAATCATGTTCATGTTGCTTATAATAACTTATTCTTTCAGGATGCCTTAAAACTGGATACAAAGCAGCTAAAATACACCACAGAAAATATTTCTCATCATTATTTTGTATGTTAACCAAGGCTTTCTTGTTTTTGATATTGGCAGGTAATGGCAGATATGTAGATCCTTGTAATGGGCTGAATTCAGAAATATTAATATGTAACTTGTCTGGAGATCCACATAGGCTCCAATGCGATTCCTTCGCAGCAAATTAAGAATGTTTAATATTCAATAGACCTATCAAACTGCTTATTATTTTGTCTAAATTTGTATTTTAATATATAACTACAGTTTCTGTTATGTGGGGCTGTGTAAATTTTGTGCCATTTGGTTTCTTATATTGTGTAAACAATTTGAGGGACAGCTTATAAGAGCCATTTTGTGCATTTAGAATCGCCTGCACATCAGGATTTATACTGTTCAAAAAATTCTTAATGTCACATCTTGGCTCTGATACAAAACTGTAATCCCTAAGTTGGCCAGCAAAACTGCTATAGCGTGGCTGCTTTGCTGCTCTAGCATTAACAGGTGTTTCATGCTTCCTTTTTAGACCAGATGTAGATGGTTGTGGGGGCAATATTGATGACTGTACATAACAAGTACACTTATGCCTATTGTAATATGCTTTGCTTAATATTTTATGGCATTTTGGGCATATTTTTGTGGGTGTTCTGCATTTTTCTGGATCACAATTATGCCGGTGCCTAGCCCAATTAGAAGTAGATATTTTTTTATTGCATTGATTGCAATATTTCTGAGTTGGCATTTTTGTTGTTGGTTTATTATATAAAATTTCTTGGTCCAAAAAAAAACAGAACTATGGATACTATGCCAAAACAATTATAACAACAGTTAATGGCTGGGCTGGTGCATTAATACCCAGACAACAGCAATAACTAGGCTCTGGTGATCCCCAGTATAGAGAAGTTTTGCTCTATTATGCTGTTGTATAACACACTTTACCAGGTATGAAACCCGGGAGCTATCAGCTGGATATCAGCTAAATACAGTCAAAATTGGATTTTAAATCTGCAGTGAATATTGGTTTCTTATATTGTGTAAACAATTTGAGGGACAGCTTATATATTATATATATTATTCTGCCACATGTATTTCAATCTCACACACTCTACCAGGCCTCAAACCCGGGAGCCTCTTGATTACAAGGCAGCAATATTAACACTTCACCATCGGGGAGGTCTCAAACCCGGGAGCCTTTGATTACAAGGCATATAAGCCATGGGGCTAGGCCCACACTCTACTGAGTATCAGACCCAGGAGCTATGAGCTGGATATCAGCTAATACAGTCAAAGTCCAACTTTAAATGTGCAGTGAATATTCTCAAAGTCTCACGTGTGTATATATTATTTCAAAGCATAGACTTTTGGAATTGGAGTCAGGTTTGCATGCTCTCATGCAAAGGGGTAATGTCCTTTTAGTAAGAATTTTCCCTATTACACAGAAATATTAATTAAAGTTTCATACCCTTCCAGTGAATTTGAATCAATAGCATGTGTCAGGCCTGCTTGATGGCATGCAAAAGGGTAATGTTCTTTTAGTAAGAATTTTCCCTAGAATTACACAGAAATATCAATAATGCCCCCTTTCAGCTTATTTTTCTGTGTAGATTATCTCCGTTGCGTGCCAGCAAAATGGAATATGAAAGCCCCCAAGCCTGCATAATTCATCTTCTCGATCGAAACTGTCTGACAGACTGAAGTATTTCTGAGCTAAGTAATTACTGCCCCCGGGCAATTAACTGATCAAAGATTAGGAAGCAAGCAGGTAACAGTTCAATTTGCATCCTGATTTTGTCCAAGATAATCCTGTAATCTGTAAGTTGTTAGAGGCACCTACATGAGCATTTTTGGCTTAGTTTTAAGTGTAGCCATAACAATGTCAAGAAGACTGTATCTTTAGCAGGATTACAGACAACAATCTCACAGATGTAGCTTTTGCACACATGGCCATATCAGTCTGTTGAGGCTTCTTCAATTGTACACTAGAATTCGGGATTCTTTGGATTTTGACAGAGTAGCACACTGTAAGCAATAGGATCATATGGACAACATGACATAATTTTAAGTGTAGCCAAATTAATCTATTGAGGGTTTTTCATTTGTACACTAGGATTCAGGATTCTTGGGATTGACAGCATAGCACACTTGGGGCAATTGACCCATATGGGCATCTTGACATAGTTTTAAGTGTAGCCAAATCGGGTCTGTTAATCAAATGGGCTCTTCATTTGTTGTCCTTATCCTATATTATTTTACACTACTTATACGCTTTTGCATTTTCAATTTGGTTGAATATATCATGCGACACTTGGTGAGTTTTGTACTTTGACCTCAAAATACTGTAATTTGGAGTACGTCCTAAATGATGAAGAGTTATTGTATTGTCTTTTAACGACATCTCGCACCTCTGTGTTCGCAAAAAGTCATTTCCTAAAAGTGGAGGGACATTTGTTGAATCTATAATTCTAAACGGGTGCGAATATTTATACTTTCCAATTATGATAGGAAGTACTATAATTTGAGACACACTCAGTTTTGACCCGGACACACCTTGGATTGTGGACTTTACATTGTAGGTTTTTCTTTCGGAAGGGAGGAGGTGGGAGGGGTAAATTGATATTTTGGAACCCACATCAATAAGTAAATCTATTTCTTTCCCTTGTATGCTACTGTGGATATAATACAAGCCATCTCAATGATAGAAACTTTGCCGATTTTACCATTATCTACGATTTCAGTAGTTGTATTTGTGATATAACCAGCGCCGGAAATGATGAGCCCCCCTCAAGCAGATTTGGCTGCACCTAAAACAGGCTCAACATGCCCATATGAGCTTTTTGCTCAAGTGTGGAACCCTGCCTAATCCAAGATTTTTGTGAAAATGCCCTCGGGAAGTTCCCATGAAATGATGAGCCCCCTCAGATTGATTTGCCCATACTTATAAAAGGCACTTCTGTGAGATTGTTGTCCATAAACCTGTCAAAAATATGCCCCTTTTGATATTTTTTTGCCCACACCTAAAACTACGCCAAACGTATTAACACACACACACACACCCACACCCACCCCCACCCACACTCACACACATATTTACTTCCGGTTTAAGTTCAATTGGGCACCAGGCTCAACTTGTATATCTAGTATTAAGATAATATAATTTTTCTAGAATTGTTCTGTGACTCTCTCATTTCTTACATCATAAACATATGATTTTTCACCTATGAGAATAACACTACATATAGTGTCATCAGGTAATGCCTCATGGAATTCACAGATAATTTTAATGTTTGTCCTGTCATTCACCACAACTTGTTTTCTTTTTGAAGTGTTGATTACAAACATGGGTCTCTGTGCTTTGAATTCATCTGGTGTGTAATACATGTCAGTATTGCCAGTAGTGACCCTTTTGTATGCTGTAAATGCTTCATATAATTTAAGTAAATCATCCTTGGAAATGTCTAAATTATAATTTTCTCTAGGAAATACCTCATTTCTGCCATTTTTAAGATATATGTTCTTGATGTTGCAGTTATCAAATCTACTTGAATTTTTTTCCTGATTATTGTGTCTTCCATTCTGAAACAATACCACCACAAAATCCGGCATGTCATATTGTATACTGGAGAATGAATTTGTAGCATCAAACTCATAATAAGTACCAGTTGCGGCTTCTGTACACATTGATATGTATAAAATTGTAAAGGTACTTGTGGATTTTTTATTATATCTGCTTTGTATTTAAGAGCATAACTGGCCTCATATTCAACAACTGGGATTCTTAGCTCCATAGTCTGAATAATGCATTTGCCTTCATCAGGTAGGGTATTGGGCAGAGCTTCCCCTGTAGAGTTTAGTGAACTGTACCTCATCAAAGCATTATTATCATTGGCAGCTCTTCTAAATGTGATTCTTAAACCACCCTTCCACATAATATCTTTGTAATCCGAGAAGAATCCTGGCAACAGGCGCATAGGGAACAGCACTGTGTGGCTTTTGGATAATATTTTATCACCAGCCTCAAATCCACCTATTTTGTAGTAAGAAGCCTCGGTTTTGGATAATTTTAGTGTGGCCAAAGCTGTGGAGGTAATGCCGGTATAATCCACTCTGTTTATAACAACACCATGCTTTCTGATCTCAATTTCAGAGAACAGATGCGGCACAAAATTGTCCACCAATCTTATATTTGAATTTGCCGGATAATCTGTACCATCGAGCTTTACAACATCAAATTTGATGTATAGATCTGCTCTGTGGGGGTGTATAAAGCCATCCCCAACATCAAGATCAACCTCAATCTCTGTGTTGGGTTGATTTAAATTTGCAAATTTCCTCCTGTTTGGGGGGAATGATTGTAGCTCATAACTCTCAATATTTTCCCTTTTTTCTATGTATTTTTATTTAAATATTAATCTCTATGATAGCAGTTGTTGTGGCTCCAGCAAAATCAACTAATTCTTCTTTTTCATTAGTGACCATCAATTCAATGTTATCTATTCTATTATGGCACACAGGAAAATATAATGTTGGGGATGGAGTGTAGATGATTGGCTCCATAAATTCAGAATTAGGTTTGAATGTTGCAATGATGCCAGTTTGTTTGTGAGTGCCTATGCCATTTGATTTGGTGATCATACCCTCAGCCACATTACAGTGAATATTCAGAGTCTCTATGGCTAAGAATTTAGGTATATTAATAGCAGTGTGTTTGATGGCCGGTTCAAGTTTCGTGTTGTTCTCAAAGCCTAACAGCTCTCCTATAGTACCCAGATCCACTGTTTCTGTAGCAGATACAATCTCTACTCTGTGAGTGACAGAAATTTGAATTAAGACTATACCTCTGGGTAATTGAGCATTTAGAGTGGACAGATTATACTGCCCTGGAGTGATGACAATTTTTTGATCCCCTACTGCAATTTTGTTGTTGTGGTGTGTAATATTAGGGATCAAGTACATGCCGTAAAATGCTCTGAGAGCTATTGTTTTGGGATACACTATGTCATCATGTAATTTGAGTTTCAATATTGAATTTTGGCTGGTGAGATGGAACAACCCCATGATGTTTTAAATACCACAAGGCTTTTTGAAAATTTTCAATTGATGGTTTATTTATTTGAGACATATATCTAAGAACAGATAAACACAAATATCCGCAATTAACATCTTTGAAATTTTGATCACGGGCATTATTGTAATAAAGATTAGCTGAATTTAGATATTTTATTAAATTTTCAGGTGGAACACCTCCAAATGAATCAAACACAAATGCCTCATTGTTTAAATATTTAAGATAACCGATCCAGTGTGTGCCCTGATTTTTGTACTTATCCAAATTAACAATGCCACACTCTTTGTTGAGTGGTTGTTCTGGTAAAAAATCAGACATGTACACACCTCTAAAATTATTGATGCCCAGTGGCTTGATTAAAGCTTCAATATCTTGGTTTGTAAGCGGATCTTGTTTTTTTTAAACTTATTCATGGCTCTCTTAACACCTTTGCCTTGTTTCTCCATGGCCAGGTTATGGCGCCTCTGCTCATCTAATTCTGCCTTATTTTTCTTGGCATCTATTACTGTTTTTGCTATGGCAGCTGATCCCCCAGCCAAGCTCCCAACTGCCCCAAGTGCTGCTAAGATGGCCGGGATAGTAAATATGAAACCCCCCACATGTGATTTTTTCCTGGATTGTTGTAATTTTTTTAATTGGGGGGTACTAAGTAATATTTTCATACCATGGCCCTTGGCAATACAAGAGCTTTTTTTCTTGCGCTGCTTTTTGGTCAAAAGGCTATCAATAGGCCCAAGAGATTTGAGACCTGCATAAGGTATTTGATACATAACACCCTTGGCCTTCATTCTAGGTTTATTATATACATATTCACAACCCCACCCCAGTTTTTGTTTGGTGTTCATAGCTATGGTGGTTCCCAATGCTGCTATTTTTTCACTTAAAGAAGCATCTTTGCTTACAAATCTACCAAATGCAGCCTCTTCTAATTTTTTGTCTGCAACATGTCTCTTGTCAAGATCAGAATGTGTGTTGTATGCTATGTCATGGTCTCTACAAGCAGCATCTAGAGGATTAACACTAGGATCCCCTCTGTTTAATCTATTGTCCAATTTTGTACCGGGACCACAATACTGATAGCCTGGAATGTGTAGTTCAAATGGCAGCTTGTTTATAATGTCATTAACCAACCCCCGGCCCTCAGAAATATTCCAAAATTTAGGTGGTAGAGTATTAATAATTTTTATAAGATATCCAATCCCCTTAGTGTCATTCACTATAAAATTAGATAATTTGGTGCTTATCATGTCCATAATTCCAACCTTTTCATTGTAAAAATTGTGGTTCCCAGCATTTTTCTCCCCAGCTATCACCAATAACCTATCTACAAGTTTCCTGACATCATCAACCCACACAAATTCTTTAGGCAGGGTGTTGTATTATTTGATTCCACTGCCAGTCTTGATCTGTGACCATATGGGCTTGATTAAATTATTGTATTTTGCCCCACTGCTAGACTTGACTCTTTTTTGTGTGGGATCATTGTTCTGGTATAGAGCATCTGATTTTATTAATATTTCTTTGTAATATTCATTATCTTGATCTGTATAGCTGCCAGGCCTTTTCCTAGTCATCAGTTCCCACAACCCAGGTGTGCTGGGATATTTAACAAAACCACCCTTTTCTCCAAGATGAGATTCTGAATATACAATGATATCATCTCCCATAAATGTTACTCTGAAATTGCCAATTCTATGTATGATGCTACCATCACGCTCTGTGTCAGCATATAAGCCAAAAACCTCATCTTTGTTGTCTTTAGGTGTGCTTAAATATTTTTGAGCAAGAAGACCCAATTCAATATGATCCTGAGTAACTTCAATTCTTCGAGGAGCAAAAGGACTAGGTGTATGAATACTGGAAAGTGGGGTGATTGTATAATCTAATATGTTCCTAGCAGCTACAGGTACAAGCTCTGTGATCAAATTTTGATTTTGCTCTGTAACAGTTTTGATATTTTTACCTAATTCACTAATAGCATCAATAATAGGCTGTTCTGTTTGTTTGTGTTGTTCATAAATTCCTCGGTTCTGTGATTTCCATCCCTTAAATCTTTTTACAAGATATCTCTTAATTTAAGATCATCAATGATTGGCCTTTTCATGGTTATTTATATATGTTTAAATGTCTAGAAAATTGTTAATTTTATTTCCGTATTTGCCACTATTGGGTTTTCTTGTCATATCAATTGTGACAAACCCATAACTGTCCTGGTTCCAGCACCTACTGCAAAACTTGGAAAAATCATTGTAGCTCAAGTCCCCTCCTACATATTCATCATGTATGTGTTTGAGGTTGGTATGATCTTGATGAAACACACATATAAAATTGCTGTTGTCTCGGATCAGCTGCTTCGGAATTTTAGAAAAAGTCTGTGCCAGGTAGAAACAATCAATGTTTTTGTGCCGCCCTGTGTAAAAAAAATTCTAACCTTGTTTTGATTATCCAATATAATGTCATCAAACACAACAACAGAATTATCGAGACATTCATGGAGTGGCTTAACATATGGTTCAAAAGTGGATATATCCAATCCATCATATAGCTTCATCAGCTGCTGATATTTTAATTGTTCCAAGCTCTTAGAGAAAACATACAAGTGCCTGTTTTTCCAGTCTAACCAGTTGGGTGCCAATAAAAAATTATCAATCATTAGTGTAGTTTTACTACAAGCCGATGGCCCAACAATAAGACATCTAATATTATCAGGCAGCAGCTTGCCATTTCTCTTAATCTGCTGTTCAGGCTCTGGCAGACTTTTTATAACATCCCAGGTGTTCGTAGTATCACTTTGTCTGCCTCGATCCAGCTGTGTTCTGGGAGACCTAGCCATTTCACAAGTGTCTTCTTGCCTTTTCTGCGGATGATTTTTTCTATGAGATATGTGTCAGGCTGTTTAGTTTTGCTGAGTTCTTCTTCATAAAACCTGCCTTTGAGAATTTCTCCTCGGTGGTCTTTTATTATATATGTGTATCGGGTCCCAGGTTTAACTTGAACCACTGTAAATAATTCAGTGCTCCAGTTTCTGGTAAAGCCTCTTTTAAATATGTGCTTATATTTGCTGATTCTTCCTTGATCACCTACCTTGTATTTGGCTTTTCTTGTTGTTGGTTGGTATCTAGGATAGTAAACAGTGTTGATAAATTGCTGCTCATCAGATGAAGTTATCTCAGAGGGTTTCATGTTGATTGTTGTGTGAACTGAGTTCTTATATCTATCTAAAATTTCTGATAGGATACTGAGCCATTTATAATTACCTTGAAGGGTAAATTGTTTATACATACGATTTTTAGGGTTTTGTTGAATCTTTCTACAATAGAGGCCTTGAGATCACTGTAACTCGAGTAATGTTGTATTGACTGGCTTTTAATAAATTGTTGAAACACTGAATTATAAAATTCTTTGCCATTATCTGTTTGCAAATAGCGCGGTGATCTTCCACTCTGATTGATGATTGTTCTGATGGCTTCTGTAACATATGTTCCAGTCTTGGATTTGAGTGGCACAGCCCAGGCAAATTTTGAAAATGTATCTATTACAGTGAGTAGATACTTGTAGCCCTTGTTGATTTTGTCCAAGTTTTTCAACTGTCCACTTGCCATTTCAATCAAGTCGCTCTGCCATAAATCATCTATGCCCTTTGTGACTACTGGGAGTCTCTTAAAATTATGTCTGGCCTGTCTGTGTAATTCATCAACAATAATTTGTCTAGACATAATATGTAAACAAGAATATTGCAACTATGGGGTGTTCAGCAGCTGATACTGCAGGATTTTCTAAATATAATTTGTCTCCTATTTGTATTTTAAATTCCAGAGAGCCATCATCTTCAACATATGCTGTTTCTAATGTTTTGGTATCTGTAAAATCCTCCAATTCTACACTGGTGATTTTTGCTTTGTTGTCAGCATTTTTTATTGATAAGGTGGGGTAGTGGTGTGCCTGTGGTTGAAGCCAATATTTGATTTTGATTGGTCTCAATGTGCCCTCAACAAAAAACTGGTAATAAAATTGTGCAGGGGACAGCATATATATTTTGCCACCTGGTGTAAATGGTGAATCATATTCTTTGTTGGGGATGCTGTACAATTCAAGAATTACTGTATGTTTTGGATTCTCGATTATGCCTGTTATTTCTTTTTCTGCTGTAAGCAATCTGCTTGTTACAGATTCAAGGTGCTCATTGATGGTCCTAACAACATCATCATGGCCTGGCTTGATTTTTATGTCCACAATAAGTTTCTTGTATTGTTGCACAATCTCTTGAAGCTGGGTGGCAAAAACAGACAGAGCATTTGCTTGATTGGATTCCATGGTTCCTAGCTGTTGCTTGATATTAGCTACAATTTGTTGCAAATTTTCAACAACTGCCAATTTTGAATTTTGAGCAGTAAGATCATGGACCTGTCTTCTGATATCCTCAAACAGGGCATGCAGTTCATTAATATGTTGATTGGTTGGTAGAGTGGCCACTGTCTGAGTGAGATGTTTGATCTCTGCTTGAATATTCTTGATATCTTCTGATTTCAATATCCTATTCACTGCCCTTTTAATATTTTTAAGTTCCTGTGATGTAGGAAGATTTGATACTGCATTTTGCAAAGATTCAAGTGCCAATTTTACACTGTTTAATTCAGAAGCATCAGCCAAATTTTGCATAGCATTTTGGAGCAGGGCTATATCTGTCTGAGAGGGTGTGGATTGTTGTAAAATTTCAAGTTTTGTTTGAATATCATCAATCAAATGATGAAAATGAGATAGTTCAGATTCAGTGTTGAGGTTTTCAAGCTTTGTGATTTGGTGCTGGACACTAACAAGAGTATCTACAATACCGGGCAGGCGAGATTCTTGAGTTTCTTGTACATTTGCCAAATCACTTTGCACTGCTGCTATTGTACCTTCAAGATGGGTTATGGTACCTTGAATTTTTCCGAAATCTTCATATGTTTCAAGTTGCAGCTTAAAATTTGCTACACTCCGAGATATTGCACTCAAAGCATCAGAAGATGGCAAATTGTTCATAAAATTTTCAAGTGTCTCAATTTTTTCTTTAACCTCGGCTATGGCATTGTGCAGAGGATCCAGATTAGGTATTTGGAGTGATTGAATCTGTTCTTTTAGAGTGGTAATCACTAGATCAAAATCTTCTTGTGATTTTATGCTTTTGACAATTGTTTGGAGCTGTGCCTGGACATTATTTATCTGCTCTTCCAATTGTTGTTTCAATTGCTCAGAGTTGGTGGCCTGGGTCTTAAATTTGGCTTGAAGAGCTGCTACAGCTTCTTCTAAACTTTGAAAATTATCTAATGTTGCCAGATCAGTATATTTTTGAAGCAACAATTTGAGTTCAGAATCAATTTTAAGAAGAGGGTCCATGCATTGTGATTGTAAATTTGTAATTTCTAATTGAAGACTGGCATTGAGTGTGGTTTGTAAAGGTTGTAAATCACTTCTTAATTTCTTGACTCTGACATCAAGCATCAGAATCTCATCACTGTGATCTTCATGCCTTGTATGGCCAAATATATCATTAGGCATTTTTGTTATTTATTATAGAGTATCTGATTCTTAATTCTATAAAAAAGGGTATAAGCTTGTCATATGATCCCGGGACCTCAATATATAAGCAGTCACCAGCAGAAACAGTATAAACAGTGCCAGAAATCATGTTTGAGTTCTTAATTCTATAAATATTTTTCCCTATTGAAATCTTGATATTGCCCTCAGGGGTTGTAATAAATTGCAATTGACCACCTACAGGTAATTGGTAATGATTTAAATTATTGTTAAATATGTACAATGTTTTGCCCGTTTCATCATCAACATCTGTAAGTATGCTGTTCAGATGAATAATTAAGAAACCACTCAGTTTAGATATCATATCAGAAGAGGGTTGTGGTGTCGGCAGGTCCATAATACCTTGTTTTTTAAACCCAAATAAGTTCATAGGCATGTTTATTTATTTCAAATCATGCTCTGTGTTTGGTCATTGATTGCCATTTTTCAAATCACAATGCCCCCATGGTAGAGTATGTATGCCACATGATAAAATACATCTCTTATCATCATGTGGGTTCAGAGCCACTTTTCTTACAATATTGCTAGTCAATAAGTGATCCACACTCTGAATTCTGGATTCTGATGTTTTGATTGTGCTACATGATTTGAGACAATTTTTATAATCTTTAAATTGGAGCTCTTTTTCAACAGTTACTCTGCCAATGCCCTTGGCTTTTTTGGCAACAGCACCACTACATGTTTCAAAACTGTACATCTTGGCTCTTAACCCAGCAAATGCCACAATAACATCACCAAGTGTCTCATCTTTTAACTTGCCAGGCACCTTTTTGTTGTGGTGTTGAATCTCTGTATGTTCACTGGTATCAAAATATTCAAGCTATGCAGGCTGTGCCATATCTTTATAAACATCTTCTGTTTTAATATCAAGAACAAAACTATCTGTATCCATGTACATCAATTTTACACAATCACCATAAAAAGGTTTCAACACATTATAATACAATTTTAACATGTGTAATTTGGCCAATTCCAATATTACAGCCCCTACATAAATAGGTTTATCAAACTTAATTTTTGTTTTTTTCATGTTGAAAAGTGCCATATTTTCATCATAAATTCTTCTATAATTGAAATTAGGCTTTGCAACCAATTTTTTGCTCCGGCTGGGGTCAGTAATTATTTTAACATCGGTATGTTTTCTGACATTTTCAATTGATTTGCCATACACTGAATTGACCATCAATTTAAACAAGGTCTTATCAAATTGGCTCAATGCAGATGTTCGAAGCACTGTGTTTGTATCAATATATGATTTCAACCATCTTGAGTGCCTGAACCTCAAAACTTTTCCAACTTTGGTCACTGGAACACCATGTTTCATCAGGAACTGGAGGTTTTTGTAATATATGACATAATCCTCTTTCGGCTCTAGAGTCATCATCAATTTCTTCTGTTTAGAGCCAGGTGAGCACTTAACCTCAGGAATTGGGGGCAGATCAGAAAATGTGTTGTGTAAATTATCTGGAATTGTCAGATCAACCTCTAAGAAGAGGCCATAGTCACTGTCATCAAAATCCTTAAGATTCTCAATATTGAAATCTTCAACCCATTCAAGCCCTGAATATGGCAGTTTATCCATCATGGCATAACCATACAGGCTGTTTGCATCTACATACAGTATATAATTTGATGGCAGTGCTGGATTATAATCAGGAATATATTTGTTATTTGCACTGGCATATCTCTGAGAACATTGCACCATGCCTCCTCTTATACATTGTTCCATAAACAGATACATATCTTGATCTTGGATCAGATCCAATTGCATTTTAGTGTTTAAAAACATTGCAGACCATGCTAGGCCCGGGGCACTGTAAAAATATATTGGATCTAGTTCATAATTTTGCATGGAAGATTTTCTGAATGCCTGCAGTATATCAGCTAAGAGGGTCACATCAAGTTTTAAATATGCTCTGTGATAATCACCAAATGTCTTGCATTTTAAATTGTTCCACATCAACTGAGCATGGTGATAATCATCATCAGTGATTCCAGATGCTCTGATTTTGCTGTAAAACTCTTGTTGTGATAGCAGAGAACACTCATCAAATTTAGAAAAATCTGTAACATAATCATATGGATATACACCCTTCCGCCTAGTTAATTTCAGGTCCTGATTTGGAAACAAAGCACATGTGATTTTGAATTGATCATCAGATAATTGAGTGGCCAGTGTAGCCAGGCTAGCCGATAAAATTCTGTAAGAATCAAGAAATCTTATGTGAATAGGAACACCATTAACTTTAATTATTTTGCTAATGGATATATATTTTTCATCATTTTCAGCTAAAATATTTAAATTATGCTTCTCAAACCCCTCGTACCTGATCAGATGATGGAAATCATAATTGGATGCTCCATGGCAAAATATGGGGATAAATTTTGGTCTCTTGATCTTAATATTACAGCTATTACACAGGGCCATTAAGAATTTACCATCTGTATGAGAATGGTGTTTCACCTTGATATTTATATCTGAAAATTCAGAATCACATACCGGGCATTTTTCTGCATTGTTGAAATCTTCAATCTGTTTCTCTGTTAAAGGCAACATGGGTTTTGATTTTAATAAAATATTAGATGCTATGTCATGGCACTCATTTTCTATTCTAAGTGCAAATTCTTTGATGGCATCTGCTCCCATGTATAAATTTTCTTTACTAACAACACCATCCTGTACAACCACATAATAAAAGCTGGAAGGTTCATGTAGCTGGTATGGTGTAATTGAAGATTCTTCAGGATCTGGATTGCAGAATGCAAGAGGTTTGAGATTTGATTCAAAATCACAGACAATATATGCAGGGTGTTCCAACAAGGCTTCAAACTTTTTGAATTTTGCTTTTTCACTTGGATTAGGCATCACCATATGAACAGGTTTATAATTGCCACAGTATTTCAGATGCTCAATTAACTTGTTTTTAGCAATTTCTGCACTCACTTCCCGAACCCCATTTATTATTTTTTGACCATCAAATACACTTAAACATCTTCTACACAACTTGAATATTGTATTGGATTTGTCTAGTTGTGTTCTCACTAAAGCTTCAAGATTATGTATCAGAGTGTAATGGTGTGTATCATCCCCTTCAATTAAGAGCAGATCAATCGGAACAGCAGAATCATCATCAAATGTACTGATTCTGAGAGGTGCTATCAAGCAATTGCCACGGCCAGTGGAACAAATAAATACATTAATAGATAATTGTTTATCATTGATATTCCTGGCCTTTTTTTCAAATTTATCAATATTATGAACAGACATTGGATATTCTAAACCCTCCATTGCTTCATCAAAATCATGTTCATGTTGTTTGTAATAATTTATTCTCTGAGGATTCCTTGAAACTGGAAACAAAGCAGCTAAAATACACCACAAAAAGCATTTCTCATCATTATTTTTAATATTAACCACGGCTCTTTTGTTTTTAATATTGGCAGGTAACGGCAGATATGTAGATCCTTGTAATGGGCTGAATTCAGAAATATTAATATATAACTTGTGTGGAGATCCGCATAGGCTCCATCCTGATTCTTTTGCAGCATATTCAGAGTGTTTAATATTCAATTGATCTATCAAATTGCTTATTATTTTGTCTGAATTTGTATTTGAGTATACAGGTACAGTTTCTGTTATGTGGGGCTGTGTAAATTTTGTGCCATTTGGCTTCTTATATTGTGTAAACAATTTGAGAGACAGCTTATAAGAGCTATTTTGTGCATTTAGAATTGCCTGCGCATCAGGATTTACACTGTTCAAAAAATTCATCTTGGCTCTGATACAAACCGATAATCCCTTAATTGGCCAGCAAAACTGCTATGGATGGGTTTATAGCGTGGCTGCTTTGCCGGTGAAGCATTACCAGGTGTTTCATGCTTCCTTTTCAGACCAGATGTAGATGGTTGAGGGGGCAATGTTGATAACTGTGCAGAGCAAGTACCTTTATGTGTATATGTGAAGTATTGCATGCTATATTCTCTATGGCATTTAGGGCATATTTTTATGGGAGTTCTGCATTTGTCTGGATTACAATTCCTTTGATGCCTGGCCCAATTGGGGCTGGTTATATTGTTTTTGCATTGATTACAATATTTTTGATTTGGCATTTTTGTTGTTGTTTATTATATAAGATTTCCTGGGGTCCAAATCAAAATTCTATGCTTAATAAAAAATATCAGTTGGGTTCAGCAGTGTGATTTGTATATTTTGTGTGTGTGTATGTGTGTATGTGTGTTAATATTTTTGGCTTTGGTATTTATATAAAATTTCTTGGGGTCCAAATCAAAACTTTATACTTAATAAACCTATGACAGGTTGTCAAAAATTCTGTATATTAGATCAAATAGATTTGTAATTCAATTTATACAAATCTGCAATATTTTTGTGTTTAAAAAATATGAGCAGCACTGCAACAACACATCTGTACTCTTCAACAACTTTTTCAATACTGGCTGATATGCAATGCAAAATCTCTTTATATACCCTAAGCACGGACCGCATTGAAAACATCTGAAACAATAAGCCAATCAGAAATTAATTGTCATCACATTATGTCATAAACAACCAATCAGAAAACAACACGTGTCTAATGCATAATATTGGGTAATAATTTGTTGCAAAACATAATGCAACAGAAATAAACCAGAAATAGGCCACAAGTGGACCGGAAGTAAATATATGTGTGTGTGTGGGTGGGTATTGGTGTGTGTGGGTGTGGGTGTGGGTGGGTGTGGGTGTGTATGTGGGTGGGTGTGGGTGTGTATGTGGGTGGGTTAGGGTGGGTGTAGGTGTGTATGTGGGTGGGTGTGGGTGGGTGTGGATGTGTATGTGGGTGGGTGTGGTCAAGGTCAAGGTCAAAATAATCGAAAAAATAATCGAAAAAATAATCGAAAAATAATCGAAAAAATAATCGAAAAAAAAATCGAAAAAAAAAATCGAAAAAATATTCAAGATCATCTCAAGGTCAAGGTCAAGGTCAGTGTTGTGTGTGTGTGTGTGTGTGTGTGTGTGTGTGTGTGTGTGTGTGTGTGTGTATGTGTGTGTGTTAATACGTTTGCCTAGTTTTAGGTGTGGGCAAAAAAAATATCAAAAGGGGCATATTTTTGACAGGATTGTGGACAACAATCTCACAGAAGTGCCTTTTATAAGTGTAGGCAAATCAATCTGAGGGGGTCATCATTTCACGGGAACTTCCCGAGGGCATTTTTACAAAAATCTTTGATTAGGCAGGGTTCCACACTTGAGCAAAAAGCTCATATGGGAATGTTGAGCCTGTTTTAAGTGTAGCCAAATCTGCCTGAGAGAGGCTCATCCTTTCCTGAGTTTATAATATTGTATTTTACACTACTGATTTCATTTCTGCAAGTCGAAGATGATTCTAGTTTAAACTATTATCTCTTTGTGGTTTGTAATAGCAGTTTTCGCTCAAGTGATTATAGCGACCACAGAATGTACAGGCCGATGGATTTGTCTCGTCGCGGTTACCAATATTTCTATTCTGATCTCTACGTCGAAACCAATTATTACCCCTAAATTGGCCTCGAGGTTTCGACCTATAGTTTCCTCTTGGATTAGCCCTATAATTACCTCTGTAGGAAGGGGAGTTATTATTCCCCTTGTTTTGAACTCTATTACCTCTATTATGTGCGCTCCGGTTAGCATTTTTCGCAAATTCCAGAACATTTGAGCAGAAGGCAAGGAGGGAATTCGAATTTAATGGTTCTTCCCGTGAAAGCAACGATATGTTTGCAATATGCGACGAAAGCTTATGTTCATAGTCACTAGAGGCGGTATTATGAGTGGGTTGTGTGCTGGCCACAGCTGGTGGCGCCACGCAATCGGGAATTTCGGAACTTGGATGGAAAGCCGCGACTGGCTATGGAGCGGATAATTGAGAGGAGAAATTATGTCCTTGATAAACTGTCTGGGAGGGAATGACGGGAGCGGGAGTTGATTGCAGACTTTGTACTTGATGAGCGGGGTGTGGGTTGGGGAAGGTTGGATTCTGGTTATATGCTACAAATTGCTGAGGCGGGTTCGGCGGATTACTTGGGAGGGGGACTAAACCTGTGCATGAGAACAGCTGTGAAGTGGCGTGAATGTCTGATGCAAGCTTGCTTGTGCTATAGCCTGATCAATTTCATATTTCTCCTCCATCATACGGAAATTAATCAATAACTGTTGGCGTTCGAAATTTTGTAGGTGGGCTATTAATTCCTCTGTTTTGGCAAAGTGCTTATTATTTAAACAACCAATATATTTAGCTCGCAGTCCCGTGATTATATAGGATAGAATCTGTTCTTCAGTGGCTTTCGGAAAATAATGCTGGACTAATGAATTCTTAGCAATAACATAGGCGTGAATTGGTTCTGTAATTAGCTGTTTTCTGGCTAAGACTATTTGAACGGTTTCATTTTTGATGTGTGTATATGTCAGGTCTGCAAAGTTATTCGTTTCTGTATATCGTGAGAGTAAGTTAAAGCTGTGTCGGTTAAAAATAAAGGCAGCATCTCTTTTCTCTTAGCTTCCGACCATCCCGCGGCGTCCGCGATATTTGCTATCTTCAGAAAAAAGACTTCGACTTCTTTGGGGTTGTTTCCGCTGCAAGGCGTCTGATATAACGCAGTTGGGATTGGAGTGGCCATGTTAGTGGTGGGAATTTCTACAGTAACGTTATCAGGGCTATTAGTATAATAAGAGGTAGTAGAAATGTTAGTTGGGGTGCTTGCTAAGGGTTGGTGTCGGGTTCTGCTGGGTGTTTCTAATCCTAGTAAGAATTGAGGGTAGTTTCTGTTAGCAGATATTATACGTGTGGAGGGGAGGGGGCTGGTGATAAAGGTTCTGATTTTACTGGGGTTGGACGCAATTGCAGAAGCTAACTCTATGATATGGTCGAGGGAGGCATCTAGGTGTTCGTGCAATGCTATCTCCATATCTCTACAATAACAAAAGCTTTAAACACTAATCACTTCTTTCAAGAAAACACAGAAGAGTACCTTAAATAACATGAGGAATAAGGGCAGATGGTTCTAAACTTGTACTCCCGGTTATCTTCAAATCACTACACAACACCTGATAGATATTAGATATCATGGAAGTAGGGTGATCAGGGGGATTCAAAGTAATACTTGGTACGAAGCCTATTATTTTTATTAATTTAACCACAATGGAAAACCTATTTTGATGATATTTTTGTCGATTTATACTATTGCAAATCTGTGATTTTTCGGTGCCTATTATTTTCATTAATTTAACCACAATGGAAAACCTATTTTGATGATGTTTTTGTCGATTTTATACTATTGTAAATCTGTGATTTTTCATCTCGTACTTCGTACGAATGTCATAATTTCTTACGAGTTAAAGTACACCTACAACCACCTACACTCACCCACACCCACACCCACCTACACCTATTGACTTCCGGTCTACTTCCGCTCTACTTCCATTTCACTTCCGGTCCACTTCCTGTCAACTTCCGGTCTACTTCCGGTCTACTTGACAGACACTTGTGAGTTTTTCCAGGTTTTTTAAGTATACACCCACGCACACCCATGCAAATTTACTTTTGGTCTGCTTCCGGTCTACTTCTATTGCATCATGTTGCTGAACAAGTTATTACGCTACATTGCGATGGCTCGTAAGAGTAAACTATTGACGTGTTGTTTTCTGATTGGTTGGATTATGACGTAATAGGTGTTTTCTGATTGGTTGGTTATGACGTAATGCGATGACGTGGTGTTTTCTGATTGGTTGTATTATGACATAATACGATGCCGTGTTGTCTTCTGATTGGTTCACTGTTTCTGATGTTTTCAACGCGGTCCGCGCTTAGGTTATTTAAATGCGAAAGCATTACAGGTCAGTCAGTATCGTGAGAGTGTTTGAAGAGTGCAGACGCGTTGTTGCAGTACTGCTCATAATCTTTTTGATAAAAAGTTAAGTATTTAATTTACTTTAAAGCTACATAGCTCATAGTAATTTCGATCAGCTTGAGTTTTGATGTGATTAGATGTTACTTGTTGTCTCCGGAAATTCTGTATAAATAACATAGCTGAAAATTTTATCGTAATAGCTACAATTATTTTATCGTAATAGTTACAATAATTTTATCTTGACGGTGGTTCAAGTTGTTTTTCACACAGATTGAATTTGTAAGAATTTGTATTTGTATTGAATTTTCTAATTTTTCCGAGAAAATTTATATAAAAGGACCAGAGCTGAAAAAAATATTATAATTATAACTATTGTCTTTTTTAAGATACAATCTATCAATTATCGTAAGTTTGAAAGAATCTTATTGAATTTTGACTTGATTGTGCGTCTTATTGTTATTTACTTAGAAGCATATTAAAAAAATGTCATCTACCACTTTCATCGAATGTGCTATTTGTGGAAAATTAACCTCCAAAACGAATATGAGCAAGGATAGGGCAAGATGTAGCGAAGCAGGTTCGAAAATAAATCGTTTGTTACCTACTAAGCCTTGTACTCAATGTAAAAAAATAATTATTATTGCTAATTTAAGTAAACTCATGAAAATTTGCAAAACATCAACCGGACATGGAACTTTGAAAAAAATAATTGATCATCCTGAAACTGAAGCTTTTACGTACTTCTAAACAAATTAAGATGTCTAATAACCAAAAGCCGATTAGATATGCATTCAACAACCAACTCTTGGATTTCTGTTTTACTTCGAACATCTATCATAAATATTCTGAAAATAAACTAGAAAACAACTGCATAAAACTATATGTTGATCTAATTTGTGAATATGAGAAACCCAATGGTACAAGAAATATTTTCTTTCACAAAACGAGAAACCAAGTTCTTTATTTGGCAGACATTGATAATTTGAACTTTTTTTATTCTCATCCTACTAGTGAATTGATTAGGAAACACGATGAATTCGAGGCTAAGGGATCCGGTTGGTCTCTTTGTGGAAGTCCTCACAGGTTAATCGCTTATGTAAACAAATTTACACCTTTTTCTGCTTCGAGCTATGTTCCACTTCCGGTAGAAATTCAGCTTGAAAAGCTGTGCTGAACATTAATAACACTGAAAATAAGTGTTTTATGTGGTGCATTTTAGCGACGCTTCACCCGATTCATTGTTCACATCATCCGGAACGGGTTAGTCATCATTACACACAATAGATCAATGAGATTGAATATGCTATGACAGGCATCGAATACCCTGTTGCTATTTCCGACATAACAAAGTTTGGAAGCAGTTTACGAAATGGAGAAGGAAAGCGATTAGCTATAAATGTATATTCGTATACTTCAGTTAAGAAATTTGTGCCTAATGTTAGGATAACTAATATTGTTGATGACGAAGCCATAGAAATCAATCTGCTTCTTATTGCTGACGATGATGTTCATCATTACACGGTAATTCGTTCACTCTCCCGCTTAGTCAGAAGCCAAACAACCAAGCTTGAAGCACATATCAAAGTTTGTCCAAGATGTTTAACCGTATTCGACGATCGTAACCAACGTAATTACCAACATTTCAAAAATCAAGAAATTGCCAAACAAAAACTTGTTGAACATAAAGTCTACTGTGGAGTCAACAGACCGGCTGAGAGAAAAACCCAAATAGCAATCTCATGGGGAACAGTACTGTGTGACTTTTTGCTTGAATTTTTGTTCCAGCTTCCAACCCACCAACTTTATAATATGCACTCTCTGATTTGGATGGGGGATATTCTTCACCACTACTATATTTTACAATATCAAATTTTATATACAGATCAGATCTATGTGGAAGAATGACCCCGTCCCCCAAAGTGATGTCATACTGTATCTCTTTATTGGGCTGATTCAAATTTGCAAATGTCCTCCTGTTTGGAGGGAAGGACTGTAATTCATAACTCTCGATATTTTCCATCTTGGTATTTATTTTATATTTTAAATATTAATTTATATTATCGCAGTGCTATTAGCAGCGGCAAAATCGATGATCTCATTTCTCTCAATCGTAATAGTTATCTCTATGTAATTAACTTTATCAATAGAAACAGGGAAATAGACTGGTGGGATTGGGGAATAGAAGATAGGTTCCATAAATTCCGAATTCGGTTTAAATGTAGCAATGATACTTGTCTCCTTGTGACTGCCAATCGAATTTTCTTCTGCTTTGATAATCATACCTGTGGCAACGTTACAGTGAATATTAAAAGTCTCAATACCTAAGAATTTTGGTATAAATTTACATATGTGCCTAACACCTGGTTCTAATTTGCTATTGTTCTCGAATCCTAAAAGTTCTCTCATGGTAGATAAGTCCACTGTTTCATTGGTAGTTACAATCTCTACTCTGTGTGTTACAGAATTTTGAGAAAGAAAGACAGTGGTTGGAAGTTCAAATTGTAAAGTAGATAAGTAATACTGTCCAGGAGGAATAATTATTTTTTCATTACCTACAAATATAATATTGTTGTAGGTAGTTACACTCGGTATGAGATACATACTGTAGAATGCTCTCAGAGCTATGGATTTTGGATAGATAATATCATTGTAAAGTTGTAGTTTAAAAACCGAAATCTCGCTCGAGAGATGAAAAATTCCCACATTTAATATATAATACAGCTTTTTGAAAATCTTTTAATTTGATGTTTGGTATTTTATTTAAAATTCTGAGCATCGTAATGCAAACATGACCACATATAATTTGATAGAAATCTTGAATACGATCGTCGTTGTAATAAATTTTAACATGTTTCAAGTAACGAATTAATTCTGTACGGGGTACCCCTCCGAAAGAATCGAAAATAAAAGCATTGACATTTTGTTTAAAATAGCATATCCTGTGAGTACCAACATTTTCGGACTTGTCCAAATCCACCACGCCACATTCTCGAGAGTGAGAACTACCTTTAGGGAGAGAATCAGACTTGAAAACCCTCCTGAAGTGTTTAATTTTAAATATTTCAATTAAAGATTCAATGTCTTGGTTGGTAAAAGCTTCTTCTTTTTTAATTTTCTAAGTGCTCTAGACTTCACACCTTTGCCTATTTTTTCTCCATGACAAGATAATGACGCTTTTACTCTTCTAGTTCTGCCTTATTCTTCTTCGAATCAATTACAGTTTTGGCAATAGCAACACTATCCCCAGCCAAGCTCCCAACTGCCCCCAATGCAGCCAGGATAGCAGAATGCTGAATATGAATCCACCACTGTCTGCTTTCTTTCTTGCATTTTGCAATCTTTTTAATTGTGGAATACTGAGTAATAATTTCATTCCGTTCCCTTTGGCTATACATTGCCTCTTCTTTTCTTGTTGTTTTTTAGTTAAAATCGTATTAAGTTTTAAATTTTTAAGATCATGAACCGGTATTTCGTACACAACTCCTTTTGGTTTCATGTTGTTGTTGTTATTATTATTATATTTCAGGGTATGTATATCACAAACCTCACCCTAAGTTTTGTTTTGTATTCATAGCAATAGTTGTACCCAATGCTGTTATTTTATCACCCAATGATGCATCTATGCTTGTTAATCTTCCAAAAGCTGCCTCTTCCAGTTTTTGATCAGCCACATGACGATCATTCAGATCTTTGTGTGTGTTGTATGCAATATCATGTTCTTTGCAAGCTGCATCCAGATGATTAATACCCCTGTCCCCTCTTTCTCTTCGTTTCTCAAGTCTTGTACCAGGACCACAATATTGGTAACCGGGTACGTGTAACTCGAACGGAAGTTTATTAATAATATCATTTACTAAACCTCGACCCTCTGATATATTCCAGAATTTAGGAGGTAGAGTATTGATAATTTTAATTAAGTATCCTACACCTTTAGGATTGTTTACAATAAAATTAGCTAATTTGTCACTAATCATGTTTACAATAACTATTTTCTCATTATGTTAATTATTGTTCGCAGCATTTTCCTCTCTTGCTATAACCAGCAACCTATGTATAAGTTTTCTCACATCCTTTACCCATACAAATTCCTTAGAGTATTGTATTGTTTTATACCACTACCGGTTTTGAGTTGATTCCAGATAGGTTTAATCAGATTTTTGTATTTATCCCCGCTGCTCGATTTTACACGCTTTTGACTAGCATCGTTATTTTGGTACAAAGCATCAGACTAACTTTGATAATCATCTTCTGTAAATTTTTTTGATTGTTGTTTGGTAATGAGCTCCCATAGCCCTACGGTACCAAGATATCTGGACCAGCTGTTTCTCCCACGCAAATTAATTTTTATGTTATCCCCTTAAAATGTTACTTTTGACTTGCCAATTTTCCATACTACGCCTTCATTACCCTCCATAGTTGGATACAATCCAATTACCTCAACTTTTTCGAATTTTCCAGTACTCAGGTAATCCCTTGCCAGGGGACCTAACTCGATTTTTCTGATTCTTCTATAGCTGCTTTAGCAGGTGGTTCCTTGAGTATCAGAGGAGTATGGATGCTGGATAATGGCGAAGGAGGGAAATCTGCATAATTTTTAGCAGTAAGAGGTACCAATTAATTTATGAGGTTTATATTTTGTTCTGTCACACTCTTAATCTCTTTACCAAGACCACTGATTGCATCGATAATAGGTTGGTCTTGACGCTTGTGTTGTACGTAAAAACCTCGATTCTCTGATTTCCAAAATTTGAAAAGTTTGGACAAGTACTCTCTTAATTCCGAATTATCTTCTATGTTATGTTTCGTCATATTTATTTTTTGATTAATGGTTATTTTATATCGTTTCGACGTTTAAACGGTCGTTGATTTTATTTCTAAACTTATCATTGTTAGGTTTATGAGTCATGTCGATAGTAACAAACCCAAAATCGTCGTTGTTCCAACAATATGAACAGAATTTTAAAAATTGGTTGTAATTTAAGTCTCCTCAGACATAATCATCGTATACATGTTTCAAATTAGTATGATCTTGACGAAACAAACAGATTAAGTTTGTATTATCTCGTAGTAATTGTTTGGGAATTTTGGAATAAGTTTGAGCTAAATAAAAGCAGTCTATTTCTTTGTGACGACCCTGTGTAAAAACATTTCTAATTTCTTTCTGAATTTCCAAAATAACATTATCGAATACACAACAGAATTTTTCAAACATTGGTCGAGAGGTTTTATTGTTGATGCAAATGTAGCTATGCTCAGTCCCTCGTACAGCTTCATGAGTTGTTGGTATTTCGGCTGTTCTAAACTCTTTGAGAACACATACAAGTGTCTTTGTTTCAATCTAGCCAATTGGGGGCAAGCAAGAAATTATCAACCAGCAAAGTGGTTTTCACAACCTGATGGACCTGCAATGAGGGATCTTATGTTATCAGGTAACAACTCTTCTTATTAGTTTCCACTACATCTGGTAAACGCTGTACCACATTCCATGTTAGTGTCAAAGAATCACTTGGTTTGCTTCTATCCAACTTTTGTCTGGCAGACCTAACTATTTCACATACAATTTATTATTATTCTTCTTCAATATTTTCTCGATTAGATATGTATCTCGATATTTTGTTTTAATAAGTTCCTCTTCATAAAATCTCCCTTTCAATATTTTGTTGTGATTATCTTTTATGATATATGTATTTCTATTCCCTGGTAAAACTTGAACCACTGAGAATAACTCCGTACTCTAATTTTTAGTGAAACCTTTTTCGAATAACTGTTTATAATTACTGACCCTTACCTGATCCCCTATTTTAAACATTTTCTTCTTGGTAGTGTATGTATATTTTTTACAATAAACAGTAGAAATAAATCGTTGCTCATCAGATTTGGTTACCTTAGCAGGTTTCATGCGAATAGTAATGTGTACTGTATTGTTGTAATCATGAACTAGCTCGGGTAAAATTTGAACACACTTATAATTGCCTTGTAGAGTGAATTGTCTCCACATGCGATGTTTTAATGTCCTGTTGAATCGTTCCACTATACTAGCTTTCAGATCACTGTATGTAGAATAATGTTTAATATTATGTCGTTACATTAACTTAGCAAATGTAGCATTGGAAAATTCTTTCCCTCTATCTGTCTGTAAATATTTCCCTCATTGAATATCAACTTAAAAGCCTCGGTAACACAAGTACCAGTCTTGGATTTTGGGGGAACAGCCAATGCATATACAGGGTGATTCTAAAGGTAGGGTACAAACGAAAACCACAGATATCTCCCATGAAATAGAGACGAAAGTGCCCCTTCCACTTGACCGAGAGATTCCTTCGTGAGGAGCTACACAACGCCGAAAACGTGTGAAAATGAACTTCACACCGCTGTACAGCCAGTACCAGTGAAGATAGAAAGGCGGAACAAAAGAAGTCAAAAGGAACACCAAAGTCGCCCATCCGAAAAACACCATTAGGCAGCTGCGCAACGCATGCGCATGGGGTTCCACAAAGGAAATAGGAGTGTCCCGCAAGGCAAGTGAAGGGAAAGGGTAGCGAGCGACAAGAATAGAGACAAAAGAAGCAAGAAACACACCGAGAATGCAAGCAAAGTGGAGTGGTGGGGTCCGTACGACACTCCAGCTGACTTTGGCCCCCTCCCACAAAGCGATGTGCCTCCGGCTTCATTTATAAGAGGCTGATTGGGCCCCATCACGACGTTTGTAACAACGTCTGTACGAGGAACGTGGTCCTATCTGTACGTGCACCTTACATTGGCAATAACCTCCTGTGCCCGTAGTTGCTGTGTTTGTCCTGTTCGCGCACGACCTCTGTGTGACATCCCATCGGTGCTGCTACGGGGAATCCCTCGTCCCGCATTTGTTGTCTCCTTGGCAGGTACCATTCCACGTCCGGTCCTCTTTCTCTTTCGTTGCACCGTGCTTTGTTCTCACTGCGGTGTCTCTACACTGTGTTTGGGGACTCCCTATGCGCTGCACCGCCAACGCCGCCATTTCTGCCCCGAACCATGTACGCGTCTGTTGCCTGTCGAGTGTCACGGTCCACTTTTCTTGCATTCCCGGTGTGTTTCTTCGTCCTACGTCGTCCTCCCGTGGTTCTGCAACCTCGCACTACTTTTCTCGACTGCACCGCTTCAGTCATTGTGTTTTTTTCCCGCTGTGCAATTGTTACATCATGCTTCATTGCTTCTTTTGTCCCTACTGTTGTCGATCGCTACACTTTCCCTTCACTTGCCTTGCGGGACACTCCTATTTCCATTGTGGAACTCCATGCGCATGCGTTGCGCAGCTGCCTAATGGTGTTTTTCGGATGGGCGACTTTGGTGTTCCTTTTGACTTATTTTGTTCCGCCTTTCTATCTTCACTGGTACTGGCTGTACAGCGGTGTGAAGTTCATTTTCACACGTTTTCGGCGTTGTGTAGCTCCTCACGGAGGCATCTCTCGACAAAGTGGAAGGGGCACTTTCGTCTCTATTTCATGGGAGGTGTCTGTGGTTTTCGTTTGTACCCTACCTTTAGAATCACCATGTATATTTGTAACCATGATTTATCTTATCCAAATTTTATAAAGTCCCCCTTGGAGCGGCCATCTCAATCAGATCAGCCTGGAAGAATTCATTTATACCTTTTGTTACTACACTTAATCGCTTGTAATTTCGACGGGCTGGTTTATGTAATTCATGAACTATATCATGTCTTGACTTCGAGATCGAAGTGAGAATATCGCATAAAATGGATTGTCCAAAGGGTATAACCGCTTTATGTCAAATACTAGCTTGTCACCAAATTCAAGATCAAAAACTGATAATTGTTCGTCGTCATGTACTTTATATGTATTGGTAGACTCATATCAGTATGCAATAGGAATTTGAACTGCCTTGTGTATACCATTTTTTCGCACTATAGTAAACTAAGGAACTTCAATATGTTTTCCATGTTTTAGAAAACTAAATTTCAGAAATCGTAAACTACCATCAACAAAAAATGCATGTACCTGAGTGTACGGATATAGTTTGTAAACATTGCCAGCATTGGCGTACGTCCAGTGCCCTCAAGCATTTGGAACACTTTGTAACCTAACAATTTCCATAGAATAAAATTGACGAGTATCTACATCATCTAGTCTGCTTAATACCGGTTCCAAGTGTTCGTTGATAGTACGAACCAACTCATCGTAGCTAGGTTTGATTTCTACATCAACATACAGTTGCTTATATTCCTCTTTGAGATCGTGAAGTTGAGTAGCAAGACCTGATAAAGCAGATTCTTGACTAGCTTCAAGAGTAGTAATTTGTAACGTAATATTGGCAAAAATCTGTAGTAAATTTTCCATAAGTTTCAATTTAGAACTCTGGGTAGCAAGATCTTGTACTTGACTTCTGATTTCTGTAAATAATGCATGTAGTTCGTTAATTATTTGATTGTTAGGGAGACTAGCAACAGTTTCTCTGATTTCCGCAATTTCTGCTTGAATGTTTTTGATATCCTCAGATTTTAAAATCCGATGTACTGCTCACCTCATAGCTCTGATTTCCTGAGAAGTAGGCAAAGCAGCTTCAGTATTCTGGAGTGTGGTAAGAGTTAATTTTATAGCATCGAGTTCTGTTGCATCAGCTGCATTTTTAAAAATTTCTTGCAGTTGCGTTATGTCATCCTGCGTAGGTGTAGACTTTTGCAGTGTTTCTAATTTACTCTGAATGTCGTCAATAAGATGATGGAAATGCGATAATTCTGATTCAGTATTCAAGCTTTCAAGCTTAGTAACTTGCTGTTGAACTATAGCTAGAATATCATTAATGCCAGGCAGTTTCGATTCCAGAGTTTCATGTACACTTGTTAGCTCATTTCTCATAGTTGCCATAGTATATTATATGTGAGCTATGGTACCTTGTATCTTCCCAAAATCTTCATAAGTCTCCAACTGTGATTTGATTCCGGCAACGCTCCGAGAAATAGCATTTAATTCAGAAGATGAAGGTAAATTATTGATAAAATCTTCCAATGTCTGTAGTTTCGATTGAACTTCTGTTATAGCTGTATGCAGTTCATCTGTCTGTAATTCAGATTTGATACTTTGCAATGTAGGAACTTCGAAAGAGTGAAACTGTTCTTGCAATTTAGCAATACTAGCATTTACCTGCTCATATTCTTCTTGAGTTTTGATATTCTTTATGATGGTTTACTGTTCTGTACGAATACTACTTGCCTGGTCATTTAATTGCTGTTTCAGTTGTTCGGTATTCGTTCTCTGGATTTGTCTAAATTTATCACATTCTTTTTTCAAGTTGGCAATATTCTCTTCTAAGTTCTGAAGATTATCTTTTGAAGCTCAATTAGTATATTTCTCAAGCAAAGATTTGAGTTCTCCATCAATTTTTACTATAGGATCAATCAGTTGAGTTTGAAAATTTGTAATCTCTGCTTGAATATTTAGATTTAGCGAATTCTGTAATATGAGTAAATCTGATTTCAGTTTCTTTAGACGTACATCTAAACTAGCAATCTCGCTAGAATTATCTGGAATCTCCAATCACCTTCTATTACCAAATATATCCATGTTTTTTGTTTTTTGTTTTTAGGTATTTTATATATTAATAAGAGGATAGATTATTCTTATTTCGACAAACAGAGGAATCAATTTATCATACTCTCCAATTATCTCAGCACTAAAAATTTCACTAGCTTCCTCATCACAAGACGTATCAGGAAGTAATGTACTATGCTTAATTCTATACAAATATCGACCTATGTCCAAAACTGCCGCATTGGGTGGTGAAACGTTTATTTGAATTTTCCCACTAACAGGTAACTTATATGATGATAAGTTATAATTAAATACAAATAAGTGCTTTCCAGTATCCTCGTTAACATGAGACGAAATACTATTCAAGTGAACAAGTAGTAACCCTTTCAATTGATGATAAATTTCTCTCAATACATCCATGTTCACAGGAATTCTCTCTGCAGGCTGATTATGTTGTTGCTTTTTAAACCCAAAAATATTCATGTCGTTTTATTTTATATTAGCTATTTTTTATTACATATAAAATATATATTTGTACTAAGTATAAAAAATTAATAAGCACATATAGTAAAAAAAATATCAGCCTGTGCTTAGCACATGAAAAAAAATTATGAGCAGCACTGCAACAACGCGTCCGCACTCTTCAAACACTCTCACGATACTGACTGACCTGTAATGCTTTCGCATTTAAATAACCTAAGCGCGGACCGCGTTGAAAACATCAGAAACAATGAGTCAATCAGAAGACAACACGGCATCGCATTACGTCATAATCCAACCAATCAGAAAACACCATGTCATCGCATTACGTCATAACCAACCAATCAGAAAACACCTATCACGTCATAATACAACCAATCAGAAAACAACACGTCAATAGTTTACCCTTACGAGCCATCGCAATGTAGCGTAATAACTTGTTGCGCAACATGATGCAATAGAAGTAGACCGGAAGTAGACCAAAAGTAAATTTGCATGGGTGTGTGTGGGCGTATACTTAAAAAAACTGGAAAAACTCACAAGTGTCTGTCAAGTAGACCGGAAGTAGACCGGAAGTAAATAGGTGTAGGTGTAGGTGGGGTGAGTGTAAGTGGGTGTAGGTGTACTTTAACTCGTAAGAAATTATGACATTCGTACGAAGTACGAGATGAAAAATCACAGATTTGCATTAGTATAAAATCGACAAAAACATCATCAAAATAGGTTTTCCATTGTGGTTTAATTAATAAAAATATTAGACCTCGTACCAAGTATTACTTTGAACCCCCCTGATCACCCTACTCATGGGCTCTATTATATTAACAAACTTACAAAATAACGTGTTGTCTAGATCCGTTTGCAAATACGTCGATTACCAGAGGTCAATGGGGGGCCGTTGCCCGCCCCACCCTTCGCCACTTTTGCCCCTGCACTAATCTAAACCTCATAAACAAAGGGGAAAAAACTGTCTCAGTATTAGCACCTTGTGCCCCCCCAGACTTGAACCCAATCGCCTTCACTACGAGGAGGGTATTAAAACATGAAATGAAGAGTATTTTAGTGAGGAGAATGTTAAATAATTTAGAACTACATAATTTATATCCATGTCCAGATATTATTAGAATGATTAAATCAAGATGACTTAGGTGGGCAGGCCATGTGGCACGGATGGGAGAGGAAAGAAGAATTTACAGGATTCTTGATGGGAAACCTGATGGTAAGATACCAGTAGGAATGCTAAGATGGAAATGGAGAGATAACGTTCAGATTGACATAAAGGATATCGGTGGGGATGGAGAAGAGTTGATAGATCTTGCTCAGGATAGGGTAAGATGGAAGGCCTGTGTTGCTGTAGCCATAAACCTTCGGGTTTAAGAAGACTAGAGAGTTAGTTTAGTTACATATAATATCTCAGAAAGTTTAAAATATTATTTGACATAATACTATGTAGTTATGAAATACCTTAGCAATTTACTAGGAGCCTGAAGAAAATGCTTAACTCCATCTAAAGACGAATGCATCAGGTATTCTTTGGTAATTTTCTTGACCAAAGAATATGTGTCACACATTAGTATATTCCACCTCCCATGGTGTCTTCTCCTGAAAAAAATGAAATGATAGTGCTCCCATCTGCCTGTTTTACAACCTGAAATTTATATAAAATAACATTTCATCAAATAAACAGTGTCGTGTTCAGAATTTTCGAAACTGGATGGGGCTGGGGGGGGGCGGGGTTACGTATACTTTTTCTTAGTAGTCAGCCCTCATTTTTATGTTCATTTATTTAGAAATACAGAGTCAAAGGGAAGTTGTAACCCCATCAACAATCAATTGGGCACGCCACTGCAAATAAATAATATTTTCTGAAGGTATGTGTCGTGCTAGTAATGAATTAAGGATTTATTGCTACTTATCTCAGGTCAGGACTATAAGGAATAAATTTGGAATTCTGAAATAAAGTTACCAAATTTATTTCATGAATATCAAGCACCTTTGTAAATTTCGAGAAGAAAGTAAATAACATATTTGAATCATTATATTTGGTTTTGTCAATATCCATTTATTATGTTACAAATAATTCATTTACACGGTTATGTTTTACAAATGCTACTTATGTTTGATTGATTTGGTTAATTTTACTTTGCAATACTTCCACTTTTGGCTGATCACGAAATTGTGGGTGAGTCATGATATAATGAAGTTCATGAAGGGATACTCACAAAGAACACCGAAGCCCGGACCGGGATTCGAACCCTTATGTAAAGGAAAAAAACCTGCTATTATTAATACAAAAAAAATATTAGTAGGCCTAAACAAAATATAAAGAAACTACGTAAAATATTCAATTGTAATAAATTTCAATTGGGAATAGATAAAGTAAATTCTTGTATTTCATATACAATAATAGATACCTAAAATCTTTCATTGGATGAGCAGTCCCCCGTGGTTGAATGGTTAGCACATCGCGCTACGAAGTTAGGGTTCCCGGGTTCGAATTCAGGCCTGGGCATGTATTTTTTTTAGTGTCCATTAATCAATTTCATCATGTCATCACTCATCTCCATGTTTGCAAATTAGTCAAAAGTGGCACAAGAAGCGAAATAAAATAAAGGAAATCACTACATTTCATTGCATGAAAATAGTGAATTGTTCATTATTTTGAAAAATATATAATTGTAGCAAACTTATACTTTCCTCCGAAGAAGAATGAGTGAAAGCGTCTCCATATAACCGCATTATTTATTTAACTTTATTGCAACGTAGAACACATATAATTAATACCGAAATATATTATATTGGAGATTCGCTCAATATGCTTAAATCTATATCTCTGTCACTTATATTTTCTCCTATACATTTTACCACATTTATCCGAATTATTATTTTATAAGTGCTTTATGTCTGTGAATATTCGTGTCACCATTCAAGTAAAGAAAATATAGTTCTGCAAAGATATCAAGACATATAGTCATAAACTTGAAATCAGTATCAAATTTCGGACAAGTGCTTTAGTATAGAATCAATAAGAAAGAAATAATGTATATCTTGATGATGAACAACTTAGGTATAGAGAACTGTAAAATCACTTTAGCTCTTGTCCAGTCTTACTGCGCTACCTCTGCGTCATAGGTGATGCCCGCCTAATACAGGTAGCTACATTTGACAATGATGGCAAATATAAGAATACGGTCAACACTTTACGTCTCGCATGCTTTAAATGCAGCTTTAAATAATCTGGTTTCGCATAAAGCTAATGCATTATTCACGTTTATTCACACAATATATTATTGTATGCTTGTAACAACGTCTATTCCTTTAAAAATGTATGTAATATTCTATTGGAGGATCAGAATTACATGGAGATCACACACAATTTAAAGCAGAGAACACGATTTATGCATTTGATGTAATAAACTTAAGAACACCTCTTGACTAACCTCCGACTTTAAGAAAACTAACTTTGTGGCCATTCAGGCACAAGATACTGATTTACGAATTACTAGAGCCTCTGTAAAGAATTATTATTCGCATTCCATGATATTGATTTGAGTGGACTATGACTGGCAAATTCCTCTTCTCCACTACACTACTACAACAGGAAGACGTACCACGGTATTCTTATACATATAAGTGATGACATTTCAAGTGAAAGTTGTAATATTATTAATCAATAAAAATATTAATATTAATTACCTGGAAAATAATAATCCAGATTGCACTGAAGGGAATTTATAATTTTTGTCTTCCCTCTTATTTTGAAATCCTTTAATGATTCCCATTCTCTTTGCAAAATGCGCAGCTCTTAATCTTCTGCCTTTGGAAGGAAGACGATTTAGAACTCGGTGGCGTTTCATCATT
The DNA here is from genome assembly GCF_977018435.1 of Lepisma saccharinum. Classification (NCBI taxonomy): domain Eukaryota; kingdom Metazoa; phylum Arthropoda; class Insecta; order Zygentoma; family Lepismatidae; genus Lepisma; species Lepisma saccharinum. Next base: position 94,268 of record NW_028143344.1, read on the forward strand.
TGGAACATATTGAGAACAAAGATGTATATTAATTCGAAAAGAGACAACAGGCTACCACCGAAGAAAAGTGATCCTATTCCACCAAAATTCACTGAAACGAAATCGACATAATGAATTATTTACAATTACTTCCTTGCAATAAATTAGTTGAATGTTTACATTATCTAGCAGTTACCTTGTAATGGCACAAATGTAGGCCAGAGGCCCAACTACGAGGTTTTGTCTCGGGAGGTGCCTACCAAGCGCATAAACGTGTCAAAAATAATAATAATAGCATTAATGACATTATTATTATTATTTGTATTTTTATTGGTGTTTTTCCAACACGTTTAATTTCACATTAGCTTATAATGGAAAACAAATACACAAACTGTACTTCTGAAACACAAAAATGACGAATATAGTTCTTATTGTACATATGACATGTGCAACTTTCATGTAGAACATATGTTTTACATATATTCAAAATATTAATACATGTTTTGTCCACATTTACAATGTTTCTTTAATGCTTACATATATATTATTTAAATACATTACATAATCAATTCATCACAACAAACCAACAACAAAAATGATGTAAGTTGCCTCTCACACGTGTGTGCCCCTTTTCCTCAAAATAATTGTTCATACGATTAAAACAAATCTCTTTAGCAGCAACAGTCAGAAGTGCCAATTTGGTCTTAATTCTCGCTCTAGTAATTTATAATTCATAACACAAAATACAAGGTTTGCCCATAAGAAACCTTACCTTTTTTAAAGAAAGAAAACAAGTAATTACCTTCAAATGACTTTATCACTTTCAAAATAATCACCACAGGAGGCAACACACTTTGACCATCGTTGTTACAGGTCTTGGAAACACTGTTGGTAGTCATTGACAGTAAGTGTTCGCCAAATACGCGTAACATTTAATTTAATATCCGCGACGTCTTCAAATCTTCGCCCTTTCATAACCATCTTAAGCTTGGGAAAAAGGAAAAAATCAGCAGGCAATAAGTCCGGAGAATATGGAGGATGAGGGTGATTGTTCACAGTCACTGAATGCTTAACAAGGTATTGTTTTACAAACAATGCGGTATGAGGCCGAGCATTATCGTGTCAATAGAAACTATTGGCCAGAATCACAGAGGTCCTTCCTAACCCGCTTTATCCTGTTTCTGAGTCGATTAAGCACTTCCTTGTAGTACCACTGATTGATTGTTTTGTTTTCAGGGACAAATTCATGGCCTAAATTGATGCACGAACTTTATCCATATTGTCGCCATTCCTTGACGTTGAAGGGCGTCCTGATCTTGGTTCATCCTCGACACTTTTACGCCAACCTTTGAAACGATTGTACCAGTCATGCACCTTTCTTCATGATAATGTCGCATCACCATACACTGCCCGTATCATCTGTAACGTTTCGGTAAACGATTTATCCAATTTGTAACAAAACTTTATGCTGTAACGTTGTTCCATCTTGGTGCACGTTTTTTGTACGCCGCCTGCATCTGACTCACGCATGCCCCGGTACCGATTGCCTATAACAGATTGAAACATACACTGACGGTAAGTTTAGTTATAGCTCTTTGCAGTGTTGCCAGTGTTATATTTGGTTAGGTTTTCTTTAAAAAAAAAAAGTTCAGTTTCTTTATGGGCGGACCTTGTAACTATATTGCGAACATAGGGATCAGGAACATTTTTTGATCCAAATTTTGCAAACCATTGCAAACTGTTGTTAAGACTATATCAGAATTGTGGGGTCACATAAACATATATTTATAGAGTTACGGACATTAGAATGTATTCGAAAACTATATTTTATCACTAGAGGAATGTAAAATTATCTTTTTTTTATTGTAATCACAAAATCTAACCTAACCTCCTAAGCACCAGTAAAAGTGAAATTACTCCATTCGGTTACCTAGACACTGGCGAGAGAAAAACTTTTTCTTTTGACAAAAATGTATTTAGTAATGTATATGTGTGTGTGTGTGTGTGTACATGGGAGGGGGAAATTTGGTATACTGTATTCATAACCATCGATTTAAAGCGGAAATTTTTCTTTCCTATATGCAGCCATCAACAGCTTAACTACCTTATGTCATGTGATGATACAGTGGGTAGCATGAATCCATTTTAAGCATGAAAAGCTTTGAATCAATGCGAACTGTTTGATAGAAGTTTCCTTGTAATAAGAGATTTTATATTTATTTATTTTTTCTGAAATAATTGTATAGGTGCTAGATGCATTGATTTTGACAACATGGAGGTACCAGCCAGATGGTTATAGGTCATCGGCCGACTCCCGTCGCCCCTAGCTACGGCTCGCAACTTGATGAGACTGTTAGAAAAGCAGGTATTACGACAGAAGCCCGCAAGAAAATTTTACGAATCGTATTTTTATTTGAATAAAATTTGAAATCGAGGTGAGGGGTAATTGGCCGTCTGTGCCCCTCCCGCAGATTCTCTTGGCCGTCTGGAAGGAACATGCAAGAAATATGAGAAAACTAATTTCCTCTTGAGTGTCATTTTGTCTTGGATTATGCTAGCCTTGTTTTTCTTTACTTCAAAATTTGCCCTCCTCAACCTCCCTAGAATTTCATTCCATCCAAGGTTGGGGGGCAATGCCGCTTGCTCTCTCTGTGGTTGCGCCATTGATGTAGGCCTACTGACCAGAAGTCTTTATTACACAGTCGGAAGAAATAATTCAAGACAACTGAAAGAAACTACCAGGATATTGGCGGTCCGCAAAAGGGCAAAGCTGTGTTAACAGTCACCACAGGATCCACCACCAACTGCATTCCGCAGTGCACTCAAGTCCCAATATGACTATAGCTCTTGTCCAGTCTTACGGCAGGCTGGCAAGGGAAGTGGGTGGATGGGAAGCGACCATTCCAGCACGATAAGAAAAGCAACAGTAAGTAGAACGAGGTTCACGTGGCACTCACGTCGTAACTCTTGGCGCCACCGCTGCTGTCTGGTTGGTCTGCCGCGCATTCCCCGATACCCACTTGCCAGTATGTAGAGCGCCCCCCGTAAGAATAGACAAAGTCTATACCAGAGCGCCAAAATTATGTTTTATTGCTTGTTCGGCTTTTCAGCTGGTTCTAATTGTGCAATATGCAAGGTCGCCTGCATGGGGGTATTTTAACTCCCTGATATATCTCAAAATGCTTCACATAATTCAAATTTCGAAATTGTAGCGTAAAAACATGAACGAGGGGTGCCGTGAAAGACAGCATATTAAGTGCCTATGTAAAATTATCCTAGTTCTGGAGATACATTATGAGAATTCTCTTAACGGGGGAAAGCATTGCCCAGTTTAAACACTGCTGCTCCCGTTAAGAATAACCTATTATGTGCGGCCTTTGCAATACACACACACACACACACACACACACACACACACACACACACACACACCGTGAGCCGAAAGTGACTATCGGATACAATTCACAATCCATGAAAGTATTACTAGCAAGCGAAACAGACGTAGAATTTGGCGTATGTTGAGAGAAATGTTTACCCTGGTCTCAGTAATAATTGTGCAGTAATAATTCGTCTGTTTTCCGGTAGAGGTTAGTCTGAATGGCGTCACGTGCGGTTCACTTACGGGTGTTCACAATAAAATATTTATACTCAATGCAGATTTACTCCTTGCCTTTGGGCCGGACCCTGTGGCCGAGTGGTGCCAGTTCCGTGGAAGTTCAGAGAGAGCGGACGCGGAAACTAGTTGCTCCGTGAAGGTCAGTGAAAAGTTGCCTTCAGGAAACAACGAGTGGGAGTGCCGTGTGCGTGTTGCTTGTGGCGTTTGGTTCAGTTGGCTGGCGAGTAAGTAGAATTGGAAAAGTACGGTAGAATAGTAAACAAATGAATATCATTAGACAAAATACCATCCAGATACGTTTTCCGTTCGGGGCACCGAGGCCGTCGGCGCGAGAAATTCATGACTTTATACATGGACAATTTCAACTCCACGTAGATGAGATCTTGGGAATACAAAAACCTAAACATTTTCAATGTGTTTTCGTAAAATGTATCAGAGAAGCAATAATGACGCGAATATTAGAGAAATGTGGTCCGGAAACAAACCTTTGTTATGATAATGGTGAAACTGTAAAAGTGCTTTTGAGTGATGCGGGGAGGGAAAGAAAAGCGGTAAGAGTGTTTAACTTACCACTAGAATTAGATGATGACTGTGTGAAAGAAAAAAGACGGAATTTGGGAAGGTGGAATGTATAGACAAAGAAACGTGGTCAGAAAACTTTAAATATCAAGTTTACAACGGGGTGAGAATAGTGAAAATGGAACTAAAAAAAACCGATTCCTTCGTTCATTACAGTAAAATCTCACCAGTGCCTTGTGATACACGACGGACAGTCGAGAACGTGCGGGGCGTGTGGAAAAGAAGGACACGATAGCAGGCAATGTGATAGTCGTCAGATAAGAACGCTGCGTGTGAATAAAAACCGAGAAAGAAATTATAGTGATATAATAGTGGAAAGGGGAGTTCCTCGAACATGAACAATCAGTTCCAACCAGATAATAATCAAAGCAAGTCGGAAGTTCTACAAAAGGTGATAAAAGAACGAAAGAAAGATAAGGGGGTAAAGAATGTGCCAAGTGACATCCGCTCGGTGGAAATGTTACCACCGGTAAATAGGCGACCACAAAGGAAGAACAAAACCAGAAAATCTTCTCAATGGACACAAAACAACCGGTAACTTCCCACCTAGAAAACAAGACGAAAAAGGAAGTGAAGAAATGCAGGATGCCCAGATGCAGGACGAAGGAAACTCAGTTGATCTTCCTCCCATCCCAGCTGCAAAGGACAACGTCCCAAAAGAGGAGGACAAGGGACCATCGAAAGACTGTGAGCTGGAAAGTGAATTTAATACAGACGAAGAAAGTGACGAAAGTGCCACTTCAGTGTCAAAGAGGAAAAAGTCTCAGCAGATGGGTGCAAGAAAACGGACGAAGAATGCTTCGAAAGGTAGCGAGGACACAGTAGCGAAGAGATCAGTGAGAGAGGTAGGAGGTATGAATAGAGTAATGAACAGAAAAAGTAAACCCTAAAAAGGGAAATTTAATTTGATATTTCATTTGTTATTTGTATATTTTTTCAAAGTTATTAGCGACTATCGAAAAGTACTATTAACTGTGTGCTACATTATTCATTTATAAATGGTATATACCACTAGAATATGTACTATTAATATTAATGGTATCTTTTCGCCTGTAAAATGTTAGAAGAATTTGTACGGGTACACTCCATAGACGTATTGTTTTTGCAGGAAGTATGTATGTGTGACTTTCCATCAATATATGGTTCCGAAGCCATAGTTAATACTGGTATCAATGGCCGTGGGACAACAACACTTGTTAGAAACGACCTAACCATTAATAATGTAAAAAAGTTAGTAGATGGGAGAGGCATTAGCTTTCAAAGTACCAACTATACTTTTGTGAATATTTATGCCCCATCAGGCAATCAAAATAGACAGTCACGTGAACAATTCTATAATCAGGACATTTTATATTTTCTACCGTTAAATGAATCTAAAATAATACTTGGGGGTGGTTTTAATAGGGTATTAAATCCCAGCGATTGTTTAGGAGCTTATCAAAAGAGTCCAGCCCTTGCAACATTAATTGAAGAATTGCATTTGAAAGATATTTGGTTACAGAAGAGACAGGATATAATATTTACATATTATAATAATAAATCTGGATCGAGAATCGATAGGTTATATACAAATGCAGATCAATTAAAAAATATAACATCCATCGAAGAATGGCCAACACCCTTTACTGATCATATGGCAGTAAAAATGGCAATAAACCTGGAAGAAACAAAACCAGTCAGGGGTCCTTCATATTGGAAGCTAAATATACAGTTATTAGAGCTTCCACATATCAATGAAATATTTGCACAAAAATGGGTCGACTGATGTAAACAACAAAAGCATTATAGTAATCATAATGCATACAGTTTAAATATATATACATAATTAATAATATATAAAAACACACATACACACGAATAAAGAGATACTTCACACAAATAGATATTTACAAGACAAAACAATACAAAGCCATACCTACACTCATAGTAAATGGTAACAATATACCTCACCCATGATATATATACATGTTTAGAAATCCCTAAATGTCTGCACTTACAAGACAATAATTTCTATAATTTCTTGTGTAAAACATAATGATTGCAACTTTGTTCTATAAATATTCAGGGAATACGAAAAGTCTAACTCATTATCTATCATTGAAAACTTATTGTACAAATCTAACATTTGCTGTAACGGAGAGTTTTGATACTTCTTAGTTTTAGCCATTTGACAATTCAGCAAGTTTCTATTTCGAAGATGACAACATGTAGTATTGAAAGATATTTTGCTTAAAATTTGAGCATTATCAATAAGGCCATTAATTATTTTACACAAAAATAGCTGTTGCATAAAAATTCTCCTTGACCTTAATGATGTCATGTCGATTTCTCGTTGAAGTGTATTGGTAGATAACATTTTAACATTACAATTCTTACCATGTTTTTCGGAATACAAATAACGTTGAAAGCGTTTTTGTATTTGTTCTATTTTTTCTATATATAATTTAGCTATTGGTGACCAGATTATAGATGCATATTCCAAGGTACTCCTAACCATTGCATTGTATAATAACGTGATTGCGTCCAAATCCTTTAAATATTTTGACATTCTAATTACAAAACCTAATTTTTTGTATGCAATATTTACCATTTGTATTATATGAGTTGAGTACGAGAGATCCTTGTCAATTATTATACCAAGATCCTTTATAGTATTGACTCTTTCCAATTTTTGGTTGTTTATGAAGTATTCACATTGCACGTTCGATTTATTTGCAGATAATACCATGTAATAACATTTTTTTATATTGAGATCAAGTTTATTTTGAATACTCCATTGATAAACACGCTTTAACCCTCCAGTACTCGCGCGGGTGACCATTGTCACCCAGCCCATTTGTTTTTGTTACCGCCAAGCAGTGTGATGGAAGAGAGTGATAGGGGCTTCAGTACCTGCCCCCTACATTTCCAGCTACCTGACTAGTGTGAGTTTGTATGTTGTAGTGAGGAGTGGCCCGTGTTATTGCGCTTGAAAGTCAGTTGGGTGACACTTGTCCCCCGCGCGATTAACGGCGTTATAAATGCACCAAAGCGTCCACGACTCTGTAATAACTCTCTTATTTCGGACGTATTGCTTGGTGAGAGTTCCGATGAGGATGATGTTGTGGAGAATGATAGTGACGTTGGTGGAGATGACCATTTAGATGTCCAGGACGATCCCTTTGACACAGAAGAAGCAGATGAGCCACAAACGGACCAAGTGAAAAATGCCGAAAATAACCTGCCGCCAAATGCGGAAGAAGAATCCAGTGATGAAGAGGACATCCCATTTGCAAATTTATACATTTTAAGAGACCAGTTTAAGACTGTAAAGAAGTGGAAGAACTATCCTCTCAGCCCAGAAATGTACGAACCATAGTTGACAACATTATTTTGCAGCTACCAGGACCAACTAGACAGGGTAGGGAAGCACGCAGTGCACTTGATTGCTTTGTACTTTTTAACGTTATTGGAACTATAGTTACATCAACCAACATTTATATTCACCATATAAAGGAGCATTTTAGCCGAGAGCGGGACTCCAAACACAGGAATGTTGTTGAAATTCGTGCTTTCATAGGCATTTTGCTACTAATTGGCTGTTTTGGCAGTAAACGGAAAAAACTAAGCAATGTGGGACAACTCTGCAGGGACTGGTGTGGAAGTCTGTTATCTTGTTAGTGAGAATAGATTTCATTTTCTCATGCCATGTCTTCGTTTTGATGACATCGGAGATCGTCAGCAGCGAAGAGAAATTGATCGGCTTGCACCTATCAGAGAAGTCCTAGAACTTGTAGGGCAAAACTTGTGGTCAACGACTCAATCATTTACAAGTTCAACAAAGCTGCAGCTAAACCACCTGCAAGACTAGAAGTTTGGCGTTGGAACTCATAAAACCTCTGATTGAGAGTCTCATCCAGCATCCTTTCATCCCTGCACATCTGAAGAGAAGAGGAAAGGCTCTTCTTGTAATCGAAGAAACTCCTCAGCCTGAGTGCAGACAACAAGGTAATAGTAGAGGTCGCTCCTATCTGTGTGGGAGGGTAAGAGACAAATAAACCAGAAAACATTGTGAAAAATGTGGACGTCATATCTGTAGTGATCATTCATCAGTTCCTTGTCATTGAAATTTTCAACCTACAATATGCATAAAAATTATTACGAGTAACAAACATTGTTGTGACTATACTTTTTCTATATGTAAAATGCAGGGTACGCTTTAGAGATTTATTTTGCCCTGTAATAAAGGCCAAATTATGTTAATATACATGTTTATGGATTCTCAATAAAGCAGTCTTTCAGATGAGCAAGGAGTTTTACAATGTTACCCTGCATTAAAAAAAGTTACGGTAGCCTGAAGTTTAAGATATTTTTTTTATGCAAAATTTTGTTAAAGAACGATTTGGTATTTTTTTCTTTACAACACCTGTTTCATACAAAAATAATTCAAAAAATATTTTAAGTGTCCCTAGAATAGATTGTAAATATAACAAAACAAAAAAAATCCACCATACTATAATTAGTCTTTTTGAAATAAATAAAATAAATTATGGGTGACAACTGTCACCCGCGCGAGTATCCGTGTTACGGGATGCCGCGCGAGTACTCGAGGGTTAAATCTTCCTGCAATTGACAAGTATCTTGCAACTTTGTAATTTCTTTATATATTTTGATGTCATCTGCATACATTAGACAACTAGATTTATTAATACTTAATGGTAGGTCATTCACATACAGTACAAAAAAAAAGAGGCCCTAAGTTTGATTCTTGCGGTACTCCAGAGTTTACATCATATTTAAAAGATTTTGTCAACCTAAAATCTACATATTGTCTTCTATCTTTCAAATATGATTCAATCAGTGATATCCAGTCATCTTATAATCCATACCATGTTAGTTTATGAAGAAGCACTTTATGATTGATTTTATCAAATGCTTTAGTAAAATCTAAATAAATAGTATGTACTGTGGATCTATTATGTAACATTAAATGAACTTCTTGTGTATAATTTAATAGATTCGTGATGGTCGATCTTTTTGCTGTAAAACCATGTTGACAATCTGTTATCCAACATTTGACATGATTATATATTCTAGTGTAAAGAATTTGCTCAAGTACCTTCACAGGGGAGCATAAAATTGAGATTGGTCTGTAATTTTCTATTTCGGATATTTTATTCGTTTTTGGTATAGGACACACCTTGGTTAGTTTCCAAATACTACGAAATGTTTGCGTCTTCAATATTAAATTGTAAATTGTGCATAAAGGATATTCTAATATTTCCGAACACGCCTTAACGATATACGGCGGAATCCCATCTGGTCCACATGACTTCTTTGCTTTAAGATTCTTTACTGCATTATAATATTCGTCTTTATGAATTTTATTCAATGATAATGTTAGAAGTGTATTACCTTTTGTATTTACAACTACACTAGAATTATCTTCATTTTGTTAATTTTGTCTATATACAGTGCTAAAAAAATTTGCAAATTCATCTGCGATACTTTTATTTGAATCTAATATATTCTTACCTGATTTCATTTTCTGATTATTAATTTTTTTAGTGTTCCTCTTACTTTTTGCAAATCGCCAAAATCCTTTCATATCAATCTTAATATCTTCCTCTAATTTTTTAATATAATTATTATAAGCATTTGTAATTAAAGTTTTCGATCGCTTCCGTAATTCTTTATACCTATGTTCACTATTGCTATCATGTTTCTTGCGTCTCCTATAGTATTCTTTCTCCTTTATAATATTAATAATTTCTGCTTTAAACCAGTACTAAGGTTGAAGGTGCGTTCCTTTCTTGGAATGGTACTAATCAATACTATATTAAACTTATCTTAAAACCATTTTACTGCATCATCTACATTATTGTAATTCTTTAATTCTGTCCAATCTATTAAGTTGAGCATTTGATATAGTTTTAAAAAGTCAGGTTTTTGAAAATTACAAACATTCACTTTCTCCTTTGAAACTCTATCATGAATAGAACTCAGATGAAGTGTGATGTTTAAAGCTGGGTGATGTAAATCTTCCTTTACAAAGGGATATTCTTCTCTATGTATTAATATGTTATTATTGCTATTAGTAAGTACCAAGTCAAGGGTTTTATTATTCTGATTTTTAATATTATTAATGGAACATAAGTCATAGATATTTATAAAGTTAACTAGATTGATACATGTGTTATCCCCATTTAATAGGTTATATGATGCATCACTTATTAAAGATAAATTGAAATCTCCTATAAGGAGAATATTACTATTTTGAAGATATGTATATTGTTCGAATATTTTGTAAAAATACCGATATGTTTCCAAATTTGCTTGGGGAGTAAAATATACTGAAAAAATATAATATATATATTATAATATATATTGATACCCAGTGTCACCTTTACACATATAAAAATTGGAGAAGCTTTCTCTGTTGGAGACAACTACAATTAAATACATAAATAAATAATGACTGGTGGGTTCGATATGTAAAACCAAAATTAAAAACTTTTTCTGCTGGTATGGAAAATAAAATGCAAAAGACAGAAACTGATTGATCAACTTTTATTACCAGTGTTTACACAAGGCATGTAAAGGGAGAGATGTCACCAAAAATGACCAAGCCATACAGCAGTATAAAGCCAAAATCTTAACACTCCAGAGGCAACAAATGGAAGGCATAACAATAAGAACCAATTCCAAGAATTTAATTCAAGATGAAAGAATTTCGATGTATCACTATGTACAGATGCAAAAACAATAAAAAAACACTCATGATAAACAATCTTGAGGATTCAGGTGGAGAATCCCATGTGAGTCAGCCAGGAATCATGCGGACATTTTATGACTATTATGGGGAGCTTTATCAGACCGGGGAGGGGGAATCAGAAGCAAGAGAGAAAATACTGAAATCGCTAAACAATGGTTTACAAGAAGAGGGTAGACAACTTTTAGATACTGCAATAACAATAGAAGAAGTATATGAAGCGTTACGAACGTGCAACCTTAAAGGAGCACCAGGAAAAGATGGTATTGGTTACAAGTTTTATTTGCAGTTTTTTGAGGTTATAAAATATGAACTAATCACAATCATACAAGATGCCTTTAAAAATGGAAAAGTTTTACAAAATGAAGTCATCATCATATGGATACCGAATAAAATCACACGAAAAAATAGTAGACGACTACAGACCAATAACATTACTAAATTGTGACTATAAATAATGGCAAAAATCTTAGCAAATAGGTTAATGTTAATTTTACCACTGATACTCAGCGAGAAACAAACATGCGTTGGCAAAAAGCATAACATATTCTGTGCAGTTGGAGGGATTCACGACCTGATAGCCTATTATATGGTGCAGAAACTTGATGCATGTGTGCTTGCTTTTGATTTAAAAAAAGCGTTTGATTTCGTGTCGCAAGACTACCTGTTTGAGGTGCTAAAGGCATATGGATTCAGTGATAAATTTATTCATATTTTTAAAGGTTTCTATCAACAGGCAACATCTCGGATAATGGTCAATGGATTCCTGTCGTCCCCAATAAATATAACAAGATCAATTCGGCAAGGATGTCCACTAAGCATGCTCTTGTTTGCTTTAACCCTGGATCCTTTGCTGCAATATACCAGGAAAACTACTCCCGACGAGATACACGCCTTTAAAGAAAACCAAGTGTTTACTTTCGCAGATGATCTATCTGCTTGTATCACCACAAACGAGCTAATGCAAAAAAATGATGACAGCGATACATATATACTGCCGTGCTAGTGGGGCCAAAATAAATATGGAAAAATCAAAGGCGCTATCCTTTGGCACATGGGCTCAAAAATATCCCGATATAGGGATACCATACGTACAGGAAATTAAAATATTAGATTTTTTTCCACATGGACGAAGAACAAATGTTAGAATCCAATTTGCAAAAGATACCGAGAGACATTCGCATACAATGTTATCAAATGCGCAGCAGGCAGTTGAACATGATACAACGGGTGTGGTTCTTCCAAACATATATGTTTAGTGAATTAAACTATACGGCCCAAGTGATCCCAATCAAACAAAAATACAGCAATTGGTTGGTTTATGTGGTATGAACATTTTTTTCGAATACCGCTATCAAATCTATGGCACATGAAACTAAAAGGAGGATTGGAGCTCACACATATTGAGATCAAATGAAAATCCCTATTCCTGGCAAGATCCTATACGCTCTATGGCATTGAAGACTCCATTACATCATTATGGATACAGTTATGGAGGGAGGAATTTCCACCCCAAAATCCGCCAGATCTACGCAGATTGAAAAAAGGACCGTTATATCTCCGAAGATTGATGCAAGAATTCAGTTATGTGGTGCTTCCGCCAAAAGGTGAAGATGTAAAACTCTCTCAATACTTATATACACTGTTTCACAAACAGTTGCAGATACCGACTCACCGCATTGAAAAACATTTTCCAAATAACAGATGGCAAAATATTTGGAAAAATTTAAATAAGAAATTTCTGGATACATCAGTGTATAGTGTTTGCTACAATGTAATACATGATATTATACCAACTAATGAACGCTTACAAGTAGTGGTAGTGGGCGGTTTCTGCAACATCATTTGAGGATTGCCTTAATGGATTTCTCTCGTAAGGCAAGATCCTCACTTGATGACGCAGTGTTGCCAACTTCTTACTCGAAAAAATCACCAAGGTTTTTGGTCTAACCTAACCTAAAGCAAGGAGCTGGCAACCTTTTTCTCGCAGTGTTGCCAACACTGCGCCCGAAAGTGGGCTCGGTGGGGCTTGCCTTAATGGTTTGCTCTTGTAAGGCATAAGCCCCCCCTATTTTCTCGCAGTATTACCAACACCTTACTCGAAAAAAATCACCAAGGTTTTTGGTCTAACCTAACCTAAAGCAAGGAGCTGGCAACTTTGCTTGAGGCTTGCCTTACAGTGCATAAAGCAAGGTTGCCAACCTACTGGTATTTTTACCATGGTTTTTTACAAAAAAGAGAGAGGAGAGTGGGGGAAGAGTTAAACAACCGACAGCCTACCTACAGCTTTTTTTTTCTTGGTCTAACCTAACCGAAAGCAAGGAGCTGGCAACTTTGCTTGAGGCTTGCCTTACAGTGCATAAAGCAATTTTTGCCAACCTACACACACTGGGCAAGGAGAGTCGGCACTGCCGTAAAAGAGAGAGTGGATGGCAACACTGCACGGGTTCAACGTCAGAAAGTGGAGCTCGGTGGAGCTCATGCCTTAATGGTTTTCTCTTGTAAGGCATGAGCTCTATTTTCTCGCAGTGTTATTAATTCCTACCTATATTTTTTTTACATGGCAAGGGCTAGAGAGAGAGAAAAACCGATAGCTGGCAACGGTGGTGAGCGAATGACCACATCGTAATTTTCCAACTCCCGGGGGGCCAACGTTTGTATATCGCGACCTTTGTAAACCTTTCTCTCTCTCGGGGGAACGACGTGCCGCGCACACACACACACACACACACACGCACACACGCACACGCACACGCACGCACGCACGCGCGCGTATGTATTGTAACACAAACAAACAAACAAAATAATAATTGTTGTTTTTAGGATGCCTGGCCCCTATAACCTCGCCAGGGTGCGTGGTGCCCAACCAAAAATGTAAAAGTTTTCTAATGGCTGCGGTTATAGATTACCGCACCTCTGTAGAGTTTCACGTGTTTTTTTTTTCCCCCAAACTTCCATGAAACCCTACAGAGGACTTCCGTAATGCATGCAACGTGTACTAACGACTCTAGTGTTATTTGATGTTGTGATATTTTTGGATATAGAGTTTTATTGTGAGATATAGATAAAAATAATTATGTTTATTATTAATATTTTCTTGATGAAGATGGAGAATGTATGTGTATGTGTTACAAATAAAGTTGCATGTTTTTTTCTAGTGTGTGTGTGTATGTGTTTCAGATGTTTCGACAGCATCTGAAACGACAAAAAAAGAAATTTTATTGTTAATTTTCACGTGTAAAAACAACAACAATTTTTTTTTGTGCAAATTTTCTGATTGTCTCTTGTGCTATAGTGCAAAAAGATATTGTAACTGATAACTAATGAAATTGACATTTGTAACTGATCTGAACTAGTGAAATTCGTATTGTGCCATTGTAACTGATTGTGCTAGTACAAAAAATTACTTATTGTGCAAGAAAAGATGTTAAAAACCTGTTAAAACTGCTCTGTGACTCTCTCGTTCTTCACGTCGTAGGCGAAGGACTTCTCTGCAATCAGGATGACACTGCATAGGGTATCCTCGGGCAAGGCATCGTGGAACTCGCAGACGACCTTGATGTTGGTTCGATCGTTGACCACAACCTTTTTTCTTTTAGATGTGTTGATGACGAACATCGGCCTGTGGATTTTGAATTCGCTGGGGGTGTAGTACATGTCCACACTTCCCTCGGTCACGCGTTTGTAAGCTGTGTAAGCTTCGTAAAGTTTGAGGTAATCGTTTTTGGCCACGTCGAGGTTGTAATTCTCGCGCGGGAACACTTCGTTGCGTCCATTCTTCAGATAAACGTTCTTGATCTTGCAGTCGTCGAACTTGCTGGAATCTTTTTCCTGATTGTTATCGCGTCCGGTCTGAAAGAGCACTACGACGAAATCTGGCATGTCGAACTGTATGTTGTTGAACTGCGTCGTCACGTCGAATTCCATGTGACTTCCCGACGCCATCTTTTGCACGCACTGGTAACCGTGAAAGTGAATCGGCACCTGCGGATTTTTCAAGATCTCCGCTTTGTACTTGAGGGCGTAGTTCGTTTCATATTCCACCACCGGCATTCTCAATTCCATGCTCCGGATGACGCATTTTGCTGCTTCGGGTAAAGTGTTGGCTATCGGCGTGGTGCCGTCCGGACCCAAAGTAGCGTATCGCATCAGTGCGTCGTTGTCGTTGGCCGCTCTTCGAAACGTAACGCGCAGTCCTCCCTTCCATATGATCTCCTTGTAGTCCGAGAAGAAACCCGGCAGCAGACGCATGGGGAAGAGCACCGTGTGACTTCTCGTCGATATTTTGGTCCCGGCTTCGAATCCCCCGGCCTGGTAGTACGCTGCGTCCGTTTTGGATAATTTCAACGTTCCCACTGCCGTCGACGTGATGCCTGGATAATCTATTCTGTCGATGACGGTGTTGTGTTTCCTCACCTCCACCTGCGAGAACAGGTGAGGCACGAAGTTGTCCACGAGTATCAAGTTTGCTGCTGCGGGAAACGCGTCTCCGCTTTCCTTCTTCACCACGTCGAATTGAAGGTAGAGGTCCGCTCTGTGAGGATGAATGAACCCGTCGCCTACGTCCACGTCGTATTCGATCTCCCTGTTCGCTTCGTTCAGATTGGCGAACGTGCGACGGTTGGGAGGGAAAGATTGCAATTCGTAACTTTCGATTTGCTCCATTTTACATGTATGGTTATTTATTATACGTTGATCTCCACGATGGCCGTCGTAGTGGCACCTGCGAAATCCACCACGTCTCCTTTCTCGTTCGTCACCACCAACTCTATGTCGGCTATGCGGTTGCGACATACTGGAAAATAGATCGGCAAAGAGGGCGTGTAGATGATCGGTTCCATGAACTCGGAACTTGGTTTGAAAGTGGCGATGATTCCCGTCTGCTTGTGACTTCCTAACAATCCGTCCGAATATTTCGTGATCATGCCTTCCGCCACGTTACAGTGTACGTTCAGAGTCTCTATGGCCAAGAATTTAGGAATGTTGGTTGCTACGTGCTTGATGCCAGCTTCGAGTTTGGTGTCGTTCTCGAAACCTAAAAGTTCTCCCATGGTGCCCAGGTCCACGGTCTCCGGCGCGGATAGGATTTCCACTCTGTGCGTGACCGAATTTTGAGAAAGGTATGTGCCTTTGAGTAATTGAGCTTGCAAAGTGGAAAAATTGTATTGTCCTGGCGTGACGACGATGTGTTCGCTTCCGACGCTAATTTTGTTGTTGTGCTGCGTAACATTGGGTATGAGGTACATGCTGTAGAATGCACGCAGAGCCACGGATTTAGGATAGACGATGTCGTCGTGCAGCGTGAGTTTCAAGATTGAAGATTCGCTCGTGAGATGGAACACGCCCATCCTAGTGATGCTGTTTGAGGTTCCACAATGCTTTCTGGAAATCTTCGACCGTAGGGTTATTTATTTTAGAGAGAAACGCGAGCACGGAGAGGCAGAGATGACCGCAGTTTACGTCTCCGAAATCTTGAATGCGTTCGTCGTTGTAGTATATGGAGGTTTTGTTCGTTTTCAGATAATGAACTAAATTTGTAGGTGGAACACCTCCGAAAGAATCGAAAACGAATGCTTTATCATTGTCGTTTTTGTGGTAACATATCCAATGCGTGCCTGGATTTTCTTGACCGTCCAAGTTGACTACTCCGCATTCTTTTCTTTTAACGCTTGAAGGTAGCGAGTCGGACATGAAAACTCCTCTGAAGTGTTTGATTTGTAACGGTCCGATCAGAGATTCAATGTCTCGGTTGTTGAGTGCTTCTGTTTCTTTTTTTTAAACTTCTTCATCACGCCCTTGCCCCCTTTCTTCTCCATGGCCAGGTTGTGACGTTTCTGTTCTTCCAATTCCGCCTTGTTCTTCTTCGAGTCGATGACGGTTTTCGCGATGGCGGCGCTTCCGCCGGCCAAACTTCCAACGGCCCCCAATGCTGCCAGGATGGCCGGGATGCTGAATATGAAACCTCCGATCTTTTGCTGTTTCCGCGAACGCTGCAATCTTTTCAATTGAGGTGTGCTGAGCAGCAATTTCATTCCATGTCCTTTCGACAAGCAAGATCGTTTCTTCTCGCGTTGTTTCTTGGTGAGTAACCCATCGAGGGTACCTAGATTTTTTAGATTCGAATATGGTATCTGGTACACGACACCCTTGGGCTTCATGTTGATGCTCTATGTGTTATTTTCACGGTATGTTATTTATATATATATTCTGAGATTTTTTCTTGTGTAGTTTTTTTACGGTATGTTATTTATATATTTTCAAGGCCTCGCAGTCGTTACACAAATTCTATTACGTGCTTTGTTTTCTTGCCGAGAAGTTCCTTTGTCCCCTTGTACACGATTCGAGTTTTGTTCTCGATTAAAATAGATAGCTTCTCGTCGGATAACATGTTAGCGTATCGATCTGGTAAAAATAGACTGTATTGTGCGTTGAGCAACAGGCGTACCTTGGGACCATACTGGGTAGAAACGATTGAACCGGAAGTTATCGTGTAAGGTTTGTCGACTTCCAATTCCTGAATTTTTACATACTCGACTGACAAATTTAGCATTTGTTTTAATGCTTGGAGATCACTTATTTTTTCAGTCGTCATATCAAAAAAATTTCAAAGTGTTAGAGAGAAATTTAATTGTTTTTCACGATGTGTGTTATTTATATATACCGAAGATTATTTATTTATATATCAAGTTTTTTTTGACACGTATATATATTATTATTTTTAACAGAGGAAGAAAGTCCGTGCTTCGGAAAACGCGATGATGTGCGTAATGATATCTTCCCTCTCCTGCATAGACTTGTACCAATCTACTGTGTACCGTCTTCTTCCCTGCATTGCCTCGTGCAATTCATCGAACCTATCGTTTAATTTGTCCCCTGCGGCCGAAAGCAGAATGTTGAGATCACCGCACCTCAGGCCGCTGATCTCCCGAAGACGGTCCTCTAGAACTATTTCACACGGAATTCGAAATTCCGGCGTCGTTCTTGCTATGATTACAAGTTTATTAACATCTCCGTTAACTACTTTTTTGAATATTTTAGATAGTAGTTCGTGCGGCAAATCAGTTATGCGAGACATGTTGTTATTATTATTATTTTTTACTCTATGTTATTTATATACCCCACCCCAATTTTTGTTTCGTGTTCATGGCGATGGTGTTGCCTAGTGCGGCGACCCGTTCACCCAACGATGCGTCTCTGCTCACGAACCTTTCGAAAGCTGCGTGCTCTAACTTTCTGTCTGCTTCGTGACGTGCATCCAGATCCGTCTGCGTGGTGTTGTAAGCGATGTCGTGATCTTTGCATGCCGCGTCCAACGGATTCACACCCTTGTCTCCTCTCTCCAATCTTTTCTCGAGTTTGGTACCCGGTCCGCAGTACAGATAGCCAGGTAGATGCATCTCGAAAGGTAACTTGTTGATGATGTCGTTCACGAGTCCCTTTCCTTCGGCCACGTTCCAAAATTTCGGAGGCAGCGTGTTGATGATTTTGATGAGGTAACCTATGCCCTTGTCGTCGTTCACGATGAAGTTGGAAAGTTTCGTGCTGATCATGTCCACGATGCCAACCTTCTCGTTGTAGAAATTACGATTGCCTGCATTCTCCTCGCCGGGTATCACCAACAATCGGTCCACGAGCTTCCTCACGTCGTCCACCCAAACGAATTCTTTGGGTAACGTGTTGTAGCGTTTGACGCCGCTGCCTGTTTTGACCTGGTTCCAAATCGGTTTGATGAGATTCCTGTACTTCTCGCCGCTGCTCGATTTCACCCTATTCTGCGAGGCGTCGTTGTTCTGGTACAAGGCATCCGTCATGATCAGAATTTCCTTCTTAACTCTGGTAATCTTCGTCGGTGTAATCTTTCGGCTGCTTTTTGGCGACGAGTTCCCACAGTCCCACCGTGCCCGGATACCTGTTCCAACTATCCTTGTCGCCTAAATTGACTTTAATGTCGTTGCCTTCGAAGGTCACCTTCGATTTCCCAATCTTCCACACCACACCGCCGCCTTCGCTGGTTTCCATGCTGGGATACAATCCGAACACTTCATCCTTGTCGAATTTCCCCGTGCTCAGGTAGTCTCGTGCCAAAGGTCCCAACTCGATCTTATCCGAAGACGACGACGTGCTGCCTATGGCTCGACGTCGTGCCGGTGCGTCCTTCAGTTCGAACGGCGTCGAAGGAATGCTCGAAATGGGCGTGGGTACGGCGTAACTTTTAGCTGCGAGCGGTACGAGTTCATTAATCAAATTTTTATTTTGTTCCGTGACACTTTTAATTTCTTTACCTAGACTGCTGATGGCATCGATCACAGGTTGATCCTGACGTTTCTTCTCTTCGTAGAATCCGCGATTCTCGGATTTCCAACCTTTGAAGCGTTTCGCGAGGTAATCGCGAAGCTTGAGATTTTCGTCTTCGATTTTTCGTTTCGTCATGACGTTATTTATATACGTCGTTTCTCACAACGTTGCAACGTTTAGAAAGTCGTTGATTTTGTTTCTGTATTTTCCGTCGTTGGGTTTCCTCGTCATGTCGATCGTCGCGAATCCGAAATCGACACCGTTCCAGCAAGTAGAGCAGCAGCGTTCCGAAAATTGATTGTAGTTCATGTCTCCGCCTACGTAGTCATCGTACGCGTGCTTGAGGTTGGTGTGATCTTGACGAAACAAACATATGAAATTAGCGTTGTCGCGCACTAACTGTTTTGGAATTTTGGAAAACGTTTGAGCTAGGTAAAAACAATCCATTCCTTTGTGACGACCTTGCGTGAAAAAGTTGCGAATTTCATTTTGATTTTCCAGGATGGCGTCGTCGAACACGACGACTGAATTTTCACGACAATCGTCGAGAGGTTTTATTTCCGAGGCGAACGTTGCAATGTCCAGACCATCGTACAGTTTCATCAGTTGCTGGTATTTGGATTGCTCCAAACTTTTCGAGAACACGTACAGGTGCCTGTTCTTCCAATCTAACCAATTCGGTGCGAGGAGAAAATTGTCCACGAGCAGTGTCGTTTTCCCACACCCCGAAGGACCTACGATCAGACAGCGGATGCTGTCGGGAAGCAACTCACCGTTCTTTTTCTTCGTTTGACTTTCCGGATCCGGTAGACGCTTCACCACGTTCCACGTACTCACAAGATCACTTCGTCCGCGTCGATCCAACTCTTTTCCGGAAGTCCCAGCCATTTGACAAACAGTTTGTCACCTTTCCTACGCAATACTTTCTCGATGAGGTACGTGTCGGGGTGTTTCGTTTTAGAGAGTTCCTCTTCGTAAAATCTTCCTTTCAAAATCTCACCGCTACTATCTTTTATTATATACGTGTGTCGGTTTCCGGGTAGAACTCGAACCATCGTAAAGAGTTCCGTGCTCCAATTTTTTGTGAACCCCTTCTCGAAGGTGCGTTTGAATTTGCTGATCCTCACCCGGTCTCCAATTTTGAATTTAGCTTTCTTTGTCGTGGGTGTGTACTTTGGACAGTAAACGGTAGAAATTAAACGCTGCTCGTCGGACTTGGTAACGTCGGCTGGCTTCATGCCTATCGTTCTGTGCACCGTATCATTATAGGTGTCGACGAGTTCCGGCAGGATGTCGACCCATTTGTAATTTCCCCGAAGCGTGAATCGTTTCCACATGTGTGTTTTCAAGGTTCGATTGAATCTTTCCACGATGCTGGCTTTGATGTGACTGAAGGTCGAATAATGTCGAATCTTGTGTTTTTGAATAAACTTTTGGAATACGGCGTTGTAAAATTCTTTACCGTTGTCCGTTTGCAGAAACCGTGGTCGTCTGCCACCGCTTTCGCGAAAAATTAATTTGAATGCTTCCGTGACGCACGTCCCCGTTTTCGCCTTCAAAGGTAGAGCCCATGCGAATTTCGAAAACGTGTCTATGACGGTGAGAAGGTACTTGTTGCCCTTGTTCAATTTATGCACGTTTTTCAAATTGCCGCTACTCATCTCCACGAGGTCGCTTTGCCAGAGGTCGTCGATGCCCTTGGTTACCACAGCCAAACGTTCGTAGTTGCGGCGTGCAGGTTTATGCAATTCTTCGACGATGGCTTGCCTAGACATTTTTTTAGAGATTACGTTTCAAGAGAAGCACAAGCGTGATGGGATTCAAAGAGGGTGGCACTTCGCTCGTGTTTTGAACGATCAGCTTATCGCCGGCACTCACGTCGAAAACGGTGAGATCTTCGTCTTCGTGTATTTCATATATGTTGCGCGTTTCGTTCCAACGTGCCAGAGGAATGTTTCCTGCTTTTTGGACACCACGATTCGATATCAAAGTCATGGTGGGAACGCTAGCTTTTCTACCGTGAGACCAGTACGAAAATTCGTTTATCTGAATCGTGCCATCGAGGAGAAACTTGTAGTACGGATGATAAGGATGCAACATGTACAGTTTGTTACCTTCGACGAACGTGGAGATTCTCTGTTGATTAGGAACGCTGTTGATTTCGATGGCTTGCAGAGAATGCAGTTTAGCGAATTTAGTGTCGACGCCGAGCAGATTACTGTGAACTTGTCCGAGTTTATTTTCGATGGGCAGCAAATGCTCGATTATGGTATCCGCTACGGCAGAAAACGACGGTTTGATTTTCACTTCCACGTTCAACTGCTTGTAGTTTTCGTTGAGTTCTTGCAACTTGGCACCGAAAGAGGTCAGCGTCGATTCCTGCGTTGATTCCAGCACTCCGACTTGATCTCTGATGTTGACGACTATATTCTGAAGGTTCTCGACTTGATTCAATTTCGAGCTCTTCTCGGTAAGATCGTTCACAATGCTTCGCATCTCTGTAAACTGCGTGTGAAGGTCGGCGACGCTCTGCGAAGTGGGCAGCGTCGACACCAGCGAAGCAAGTTCGTCTCGAATCTGTTCCACGTTCGCCGTTTCCGTTTCTAGTCGTTTCAGCATTCGAGATATGTTTCTTTTCAAAGCGTGCAATTCTTTGGAGGTGGGGAGATTGGCTACTTTACTCTCGAGATCGCTCAACGAACTTTTGATGTCGCTCGATTCGGATAGTGCCGTCACCGCCGTTTTCAATTTTTCCAAATCTTCGCTCGAAGGCACGCTCGTCTGTAACGATTCCAAGTCACCCTGTATGTTGTCGAGTACGTGATGAAAATGAGCGAGATTCGTTTCGACGTTCAAATTTTCTAAATATTCGATCTTTTGCTGAACCGTGCTCAACGTGTCTTGAATGCTCGTCAACGCTCTCGCTTCAGCGTGAATATTTTTAATTTCTTCGTTGATCAATTCCAAGGACGCCTGAAGCGTAGCGATGGTGGTTTGAATGTGTTCGAAATCTTGATAGGCCTCCAATTGAATTTTTATGTTCGCGACGCTTTTACCGATGACCTGCAGTTCGTCCGACGATGGTAGGTTCGTCATTGTATCTTCCAAAGTCTGCAACTTGGATTTAATTTCTTCCAACGTGCTGGTGAATTCTTCTTGTAATTTGGAAACAACGACATGCAAGCGTTCTGCGTCTATATCGTTCACGACGGTTTGAAGTTCGGAGAAATTCTTTTCTATTGCGGAAGTTCGTTCTTCGATTTCGAGTTTCAGTTTTTCCAAATCTTCATTTTTCGATTGAAATTGCTGTAATTTGGCCAAATCATTTTGAAGCGAATCCACGCTCAACTGTATATTTTGAACGTTGTCGTAAGAAGGTACGTCGACATAATTTTTTATCAGCGTCTTCAGTTCGGAATCGATTTTCAGAATGGGGTCGAGACATTGCGTTTGGAGCGTAGCGATTTCCGACTTTAAACTTTTGTTTAAGGTTTCCTGCAAAGCAATCAAATCGGTCCTCAACTTCTTAACTCGAATGTCCAACATGAGAATCTCTTCTGCGTGGTCTACACGCTTGGTGTTGCCGAAAATGTCGTTAGGCATTTTTGGTTAACGGTTATTTATAATAGGATAGACGATTCGTAATTCTACGAAGAGAGGAATAAGTTTGTCGTAATCTCCGAGGAGTTCCACGTAAAAATAATCTCCTGCAGAAACATCGTACGTAATGTTAGAAAGCATCTTGTCGTGCTTGATTCGAAAAATATTCTTGCCGGTAGAAATTTTGATTTCGCCTGCGTTTTCCGGATTCACGGTGATTTGAAGTTTCCCGTCGATCGGAATTTCGTAGAAATGTAAATTGTTATTAAAAACATAAAACATCTTGCCCACATCGTCATTCAGTTTCGTCCAAATGCTGTTGAGGTGAATGATCAACAGACCGTTGAGTTTAGGTAACACGGAAGGTAAGACTTCATGATCTGGTATGGTTTCCATAATGATCTGTTTTTTGAATCCGAACAAATTCATAGGCATGCTGGTTATTTAAGAATACAGTCAAAGTTTTTTTTTGTAATGACAGTCAAAGTGTTTTTTTTTTTTTTGTTTGTTTTTGTTTTGTTTTTATGAATCTTCTGTTGAAGATGGGCATATGTTGCAGGTTTTGCTTTCTGCTAAGCGATAGTGCCCCCACGGCAATGTGTGAATACCACACTCGAGGACGCGCCTCTTATCGTCGTTGGGATCCAGCGCAATTTTTCTAACTTTGTTTGTGGTCAACACATGGTCGACGCTCTGGATGCGCTGTTCTGCTCTTAGAACCGACGACCTGGTCTTGAGGCAATCAACAAAGTCCTCGAATGCGAGATGCTCCCGATCCACCTGTCTGCCGACACCCTTGGCCTTCTTGGTAACGCTGCCCTCGGCTTTGATGGCATAGGCCTTGGCGCGAAGACCTGCATACTCGAGAATTACATCACCGTCCTTCTCGTCTTTGAGTTTGCCAGGTACTTTTTTGTTTCGGGGCAGGATGCCGTACTGGTTCGGCTGGGGATAGCCCGAGGTGTCGAAGAGGTTGACCAAAGCTGGTGCCGTGACTATATCCCTGTATGCATCGGCTGAGTGGACGTGGTACACCAAGCTGTCCGTGTCCGTGTAGAGAAGCGAGATGTTGTGGCTATAATGTGGACGTAATATGTCGTAGTACGTCTCGAACATGTGCAGCTTGCTCAGGTCTAATACTGAGGCGCCAACATAAATTGGCTTGTCGAGTTTCACCTCGCTTTTCCTCATATGCACCAGAGCAAGCTGTTCGTTATAAATGGTCCTCGATTTGAATAACGGGCTCGCTACGAGCCTGCGACATTGTGCATTCCTCGTTACCAATTTTATGTCCATGTGATTCCGTACATTCTCCATAGTTTTGCCAAACACCGCATTATTCATTAACTTGAAGAAATCGCGATCGAAATCAGAAGTGGCGACTGTGCGATGTTCGGTGTTGAGCTCGATGTATGACTTCAACCACGGAGAATGCTCGAACTTGAGGATGCGGTGAACTGCGTGGACGGTAACCCCTTGCTTCATAAACCACCGGAGGTTTTGGTAGTGCAGGACATAACGCTCTTTGGACTCGAAATCCATGACGAGCTTCTTCTGGTTGGAATCGGGTGGACACTTGAACTCGGGTGCAGGGGGAAGATCGCAGAACAAATCCTGCAGCTTCTCGGAGAACTCAAGGTCCACCTCGGCGAAGAACCCATGTTTTGAATCGTCGAAGCTTTCAACGTCGAAGTTGGAAGGGTCAGTCCACTCGAAGCCTCTAAAGGGGAGTGGCTGCATCATGGAGTGTCCGTAGAGGTTATTGACGTCCGTGTACATGATGTAGCTGGACGGTTGTGAGGGGTCGTAACCGGTGGACATGTGGTGATTGTTGGCGTGCGAGTGTCGCTGCGACACCTGGACCATTCCACCCCGCACGGCACGTTCTACAAACAGCATCATGTCCACGTCCGAAAGAAGCTCCAGCTCGATCTTCGTCACCAGAAACATGGCCGACCATGCCAGTCCAGGAAGACTGTAGAAGTATGCAGGGTCCAGCTTGTAGATGGTCTTCGCAGTTGCACGGAACGTCTGGAACACGTCGGCGAGGAGCGTCACATCAAGTCTGAGGTAGGCGTCGTGGTAGTCCCCGAGAGTTCGACAGCCCAGCTCGCGCCACATGGACTGGGCGTGGTGATATTCCTCGTCGGTGATGTTCGAGCCTCGCAGCTTGCTATAGAAGTTTGCTCGAGGAGGTAGCGACGTCTCTGCGAACTTGGAAGGGTCTGTGATGTATTCGTAGGGGTAGACACCCTTACGCCTGAAGAGACCTGCGTCCAAGTTCGGAAAGTTCGCGGAGGTGATGAGCATTTGCTCGTCGCTAAGCTTCCCTGCGAGAGCATCGAGGCTGGCCGGGAGGAACCTCAGGGAGTCGAGGAAGCGAAGCTCGACGGTAGAGTCTGATCCTGGGATCGACACTCGTTTGCTCACACTGATGTAACGCTCCTCGTTCTGCGCCAGGACGCTGATTCCCTCGTTGTCGTACCCAAGATGCTTGACGAGGTGGTGGAAGTCGTATCCCGAGCCATTGTGAAAAAACACAGGGATGAAGTGCGGGTCCCGGGCCATGAGGTTGCATCCGTTGCACCAAGGACAAACGTACCTACCGTTAAAGTGATCGTGGTGTTGGACTTTACAGTTGTTGGCGGTGTACTCCTTGTTGCAGACAGGGCAAGCGATAGCCTCGTCGTGTCTACGTTGATCGTCGGGGGACAGTGGGAGCATAGACTTGGGGGCCAACAGTACCTTCCCTATCTCAATGGCCTCGACAACCATCCTCTCGAGGAAGTGTTTGGCTGCGTCGGGACCACGGTACACGTAGGGCTCGGGGGCGATGTGCTGGTCACGTCGCACCACAACGTATGCGAAACTGGATGCCTCGTGGAGTTGGTAAGGGGTGGTGGAGGAAACTTCGGGATCGGGATCGCAAGTGGACAGGGGTTTGAGGAAGGCCTCGAAATCTGCGATGATGATAGCGGGGTGCTCCACCATAGCACCGTGCATGCGGAAACGCTCCACGGTGCCAGGTTTGGGCAAGACTGCCTCACCCGGCTCGTTGGAATTGCAGTAGATCTTGTGGCGAGCGAGCTTCTCGGCAGCGATGTTGGGACCTCTGATGCGCTGATAATCCTGCTGTTCTCGATTGTCAAAAGTTGACAAGCACCTTCGACAAACTTCTATGCTATCACGATGCTTGCTTTTTTGACTTGACACCAACCGGGAGAGGGAACGGATAAGGGTGTAATGGTGATAGGTCTCGTCCTTGATGAGCAGAAGATGAATTTCTCGAGCATCATCGTCGTCTACGTCGCTCACCCGGATAGGGTACACCGCATTTTTGTCAGCGAGGCCATAAATGTTGATGGCCAACCGAGGGTTGTGTGTACGGGCCTCGAACTTTCGAATATCCGGGACCTCCACCGGGTAGTCGATCCCAGCCATCGCATCTTCCAGCTCTGCCTCGTAGGGTAGGTAGTGGTTAACCCGGTGTGGTTGGTTTTTTCGCTCAACTGGGTGCAACGCTGCCAGAACACACCATACGAAGCACTTGGCGTCACTGTTCTGAATGTTCAGGACAGCCTTCTTTCTCGCAATGGCAGATGGTAAGAGGACGTAGCTGGAGGTGGAGAGGGGCACAAACTTGCAAAGTTTGACGCACAGTTCGTGAGGCTTGCCACACAGCGAACCCCCCGAGCCTTTAGCTTGATGTTCCTCTTGTTTGGTCACCAGCTCCTCTGCAAACTGGTTGTAGATGACCTCGAGGTTGTCGACATCCGCCAGATGCAGCGTCTTCGCCTTGGTGTTGTGGCAGAAGCTGTAAATTTCATCAGACGGCTTCTTGTACTGGCAACGTAGCGATGCGTAGAATTTGGTGGAGTGCGTTGCAAGCGCATCGCCGAGGATGGAAAGAATGTCGGCTTGCACGTTCTCCAAAAAACTACGCACGTCGCATGAGCCCTCCGAAGTGATGACAAAGTCCTCTAACAAACGCTGGAAAGCAGACTGGTTCGCTTTCGCCACAGGCTTGACGCGTTTGACGGATGGTGGCGAGTCGGCTTCCGCTTTCCTCTTGGTCGAGCTGGTCGACGGTTGTGGAACAGGTGCTCCGACGACAACTTTGCATGATGTTATATGCCTCTTCAAATTATTAATAGTAATATGTTTACCACACCTGGGACATGGTTCGGTGGCAGCCAAATGCTTGCCTGGCACGCAGGTGCGACAATGTCTTGCAAAATTATGGCTTGATATGCTTTTTTTGCACACAGGGCAACTTTTCTCAGATTGCATCTTGTTGAAAATATTTGTGGGGTATGTTATTATATATATAGTGGAGTGCCACAAAATAAATACTGTGCAATAATATACAATAGTGTTGGGTTTGGTGGGAGTGTGCTATTTATGCTACTTCTTGCTTCTTAATGAATCCTGTAAATAATTGAAAAAAATAATTAAGCTTGAGTATAGAAAACACAAAAATATTATGTGTGCATAATTCTACCAAACAATCTCTTTTTTTTCTAACCCTCAGCCCTCTTGGCATATGAAGTATAAATCATAATTTCAGAAAACATAGTTATTTTCCGCTCGCCATTTTAAAAATCAAACCATAAGCATTATTTACGTTTATAGTATTCGTTGAGCGATAGCAGATAGAGCAAAAATCGTTTTCCTACAACCCATAGTTTATGAATTACAAAACATCTTAGAAATTACATCTTGAAATTTTAATCCAAAATAACTCGAAAACAGCAGGCAGTAGTCATCACCCCTCCAATAAGTTGTAGAGTACTTCTAATTTTGTATCGAATGCTATTAAAATTTTCGAATTAGGGCAAAAACTAAGCCTGCAAATCAAGTTTCTCAAAAAAATAAAAAATTGTCTGTATTTCCGAAACTTGAGGGGGTACAATCGATTTTATTTGCTAGTCGAATAGTTCACGTCGAATCCTATCCAACAAACCTAAAATCATCATCCTAGCTCAATTAGGAGTCGAGAAAATCAATATCTTGGAAAACGTCTTAAGATTTTTGTCTTAAGAAAATTTTCTTGACAGACCGGAAGTAACATCTTGAGATACCGGAAGTCGACTTTCTTAAAGATTGAGATATTTGTCTTAAGACGTTTTCCAAGACATTGATTTTCTCGGCTCCTATGGGGCCTAGAACCGTGTAACTTTGATCTATGTATATACCAACACTTGCCCGACCCTGTGGCCGAGTGGTTAGCACATCGCGCTGCGACGCCAAGGGTCCTGGGTTCGAATCCTGGTCGAGCTTGGTTGTTTGTGAATGTCTATTTCATCACTCATCCCCAATCTTCGCAAATTAGCCAAGAGGTACAAAACGTAAAATAAAATAAACTAAATCAATCATTAAGTTCCGTGTTGCAATCATGAAATTAAATTTTAATTAACTTTTTTTATCCATCTCTCTCTCAAATCTATATAGCCTGTTCATATTTGGCATGTCAGCCATTTTGTTTACGTAGCAAAAAAAATCTCAATGCTCGTTGTAGCCATAAGTATAATTGGATATAATTGCCAGATTTTATTTAATTTTAGGTTTAAAATCAATAAGCGTGCATAAAAAAAAAACTAAATATTTTAAATAAATAAGATTCGAATAACTATGTACTTCCACTAGCCTCTGCGTTAGCACAGCGGTAGGCTTGTAATCAAGGGTTCGATACCCGTACAAGTGGTTCTTGAAACTGTAGGTCCAGTCCCGATTAGTTTTACTGTGCATAAAATAGACTTAAAACATCAAATCAATCAGTACTTCCACTAGCCTCTGCGTTAGCACAGCGATAGCCTTGTATTCAAGGGTTCGATACCCGTACAAGTGGTTCTTGAAACTGTAGGTCCAGTCCCGATTAGTTTTACTGTGCATAAAATAGACTTAAAACATCAAATCAATCAGTACTTCCACTAGCCTCTGCGTTAGCACGGCGATAGCCTTGTAATCAAGGGTTCGATACCCGTACAAGTGGTTCTTGAAACTGTAGGTCCAGTCCCGATTAGTTTTACTGTGCATAAAATAGACTTAAAACATCAAATCAATCAGTACTTCCACCAGCCTCTGCGATGACGTTGCGATAACCTTGTATTCAAGGGTTCGATACCCGTACAAGTGGTTCTTGAAACTGTAGGTCCAGTCCCGATTAGTTTTACTGTGCATAAAATAGACTTAAAACATCAAATCAATCAGTACTTCCACTAACCTCTGCGATAACGTCGTTGTCTTGTAATCAGGGGTTCGATACCCGTACAAGTGCTTCTTGAAACTGTAGGTCCAGTCCCGATTAGTTTTACTGTGCATAAAATAGACTTAAAACATCAAATCAATCAGTACTTCCACTAGCCTCTGCGATGACGTAGCGATAACATCGTTGTCTTGTAATCAGGGGTTCGATACCCGGTGGGGGCATAAGTGGTTCTTGAAACTGTAGGTCTAGTCCAGATTAGTTTTACTGTGCATAAAATAGACTTAAAAAAACACCAACTCAATCAATCAATCAGTACTTCCATTAGATATCAAAAACACGCAACTCTCCTCTATTTTTCCTGTCTTCCTCTAACAATTTAACACATTTATTTTTTGAAATATGCCCCGCACACATATTTCCTACCTACCAACAACGGCACACGGAAGAAAAAAAATATTCCAGCTACCAAGATGCATGCTTCAAATATATAAAAGCAGAGAGAGACATGAAACACCTTCTATATTCTCTCTCTTTTTGCATGTTTTGTGAGTATATTTTCTTCCACAAAAAAAACCAACTCATGCGAGCTAAGAAACAAAATTACTTACTTTTAGAAATTCTGCAGAAATGCTCTTCACTAACGTTGAAAATAAAACAGAACTTTATACACCAGCGCTTTGTTGAAAATAAAACAGAACTTTATACACCAGCGCTTTAAGTTTTATACGGTTTTCTAATAACGTCAAAAATAATATGTTAGCCAACGCAACGTGGACCAATAGAAATCCAAGATTTCAGCCACATGCACTTCGCAACTATGCCTGGTGGCGGGGAGAGGGAACGAAAAATGCAAGCAACAAACAAAAAGTACATCCGCCACTGTGAATAGCCAGAAATGCCGCCCCGCCCAGTCATCCATCTCTCTTACAATAGTGTGCGTGTGTTGGCAACTCTTTCTAGTTGACGGGAAATGCTTTCCGTGTAAAATACAGAGAGAGAGAGAGAGAACGAAAAATGCAAGCAAC
Organism: Lepisma saccharinum; assembly: GCF_977018435.1. NCBI lineage: Eukaryota > Metazoa > Arthropoda > Insecta > Zygentoma > Lepismatidae > Lepisma > Lepisma saccharinum. The sequence continues at coordinate 124,321 of NW_028143344.1, forward strand.
AAACAGAAAATACATCCGCCACTGTGAATAGCCAGAAATGCCGCCCCGCCCAGTCATCCATCTCTCTTACAATAATGTGCGTGTGTTGGCAACTCTTTCTAGTTGACGGGAAATGCTTTCCGTGTAAAATACAGAGAGGGAACGAAATTGTCGTTTTTCTAGATATCCACAGGCAAAAGCATAATATTTTTTCAAATACAATATGACAGTCGCTTTTCGATACCGAAAAACTAAATACAATATATATATTTACAATATTAATATTTATTTAACAATATCTACCTACGAATTTGCCTCGAACGAAAACATGTCATAGAAAAACATTTTTCCAGCCGTAAATTCAAAAATTTTGGCTGCGCGCGCGTGCGTGCGTGCGTGTGCGTGTGCGTGTGTGCGTGTGTGTGTGTGTGTGTGTGTGTGCGCGGCACGTCGTTCCCCCGAGAGAGAGAAAGGTTTACAAAGGTCGCGATATACAAACGTTGGCCCCCCGGGAGTTGGAAAATTACGATGTGGCGCATTCGCTCACCACCGTTGCCAGCTATCGGTTTTTCTCTCTCTCTAGCCCTTGCCATGTAAAAAAAATATAGGTAGGAATTAATAACACTGCGAGAAAATAGAGCTCATGCCTTACAAGAGAAAACCATTAAGGCATGAGCTCCACCGAGCTCCACTTTCTGACG